>NW_017535963.1:1955126-1961957 GCF_001853355.1 Bactrocera latifrons | reverse complement strand
AAGTTGATGTTGTGAGGTTGTTTTTCGTGGAATGGTGTTGGGCCTCTAATAAAGATCACCGTCATTATGGACGCAGTTTTCATTGTTAATAATATTTTGGATGACGTGGTTTTACCTTATGCAGAAGAGGATATGCCACTGCGTTGGGTCTATCAGCAAGATAATGACCCAAAGCATACCTCAAAAAGGGCTAAGGAATGGTTTCGCAGCAAAAATGTGAAATTAATGAATTGGCCGGCGCAGTCGCCGGACCTTAACCCAATCGAACACTTATGGATGGATGTAAAAAAGGGAATAAGGGATGCTAAGCCACAAAATTTGGAAAAATTATGGAGAACAGCAAAGAATACTTGGGAAAATATACCCCTCTCTAGATGCTGCACCCTTGTAGACTCCATGCAGTCCATATGTGCCGAAGTAATAAAAAATCGAGGGGGAGCAGCTTCATATTAAATGTAAGGCCATTTGTATGCATTTCAAAACAACAAACGTGTGTTCTTATAAKTTTTCATGCTTTGTTCTTATTTTTTCGAACAGGCTGTTTAAGACCCAATGCAACAAAATTTGCAGTACAAAAAAGTTAGTGCGTATTTGATGACCAGATTTTCAATTTTTTTAATACTCACAATATGTATAAATTTTTTAAGAAAAAAAGGCTCAATAAAATATTACTGAGAAAATTTTATTCAATGATTTCGATATTCACATTGGTTGTTCTTATTATTTCGAACACGTCTGTACATACATATGTATAAATTGAGGTTAGATTAAATCTAGAATATAGATGGACTGATTTGAAGCAAGGCTTTAAATTCGCCAAGTTGTTTTTGTTGTTGTAGCGGCAGATTTCTGCTGAGTTGACAGTCCTTGGCCGGATAAAAATCCGGATCGGTTCCGGTTACGTAGACCCGACTCTGGTGGGAGCGGATTCGCCAAGTTGTCTTTGTGTTGCTTAATAATCTTTGTCAGTTTACACATATTCCTTTTTATGCTACGTGAGAGTTCGTCTCGGTTACGAATTTCGGATTGTCGTGGGTTCGGCATATCTAATAGTTTGCTTTCAGTGAAAAACCTGGCAACGCCATTCAGGTCGCTGATCGCTAAACGATTTTGACCCAATCCACTCTAATGTTCCACCCGCTTCTTCCCTTTGCAAGATGACACTTATTCTAAACACAATTTGAGGTTATGGTCGTCTCCTATTGGGGTTTTCAGCATTGGGGTTGTAAGGAAAGCTATCGAGATAACACTCCTTAACTGAATCTAAATCGCGGTTACAAGGCCTCTTCTGGTTACAAAAGCTTGTTCCGGTTGTTGTAGAAAAAATTTAGACCGTTTTGAGGGAATTTTCAGCGCAGTCAACCTACCGTTAAGGTTCAAAAGAGAGTTGTCTCGACAGTGCGGTTTCTATAAGTGAACGATTTCGTTGGCTCGGTCCATAGGAAAACTGTAATCGTTCCCATAACAGTCGGGTAAAAGTCACCGGGACAGACCCAACTCGGCACCATTCCTCGATATTACTTCAAAAATGTTTCAAGGGCATTTGGTTAGTGGGTTTGATGGGACATGAAAAGAGGTTAGTCTGTCTTCTACCAAGCTGGTTTTCATAGTTCCAATTTTCATTATTTCAAAGCAGTTCACATGGTTTTCACTGCGGGTTGATTCTTTACAAAAACCAGGAATTTTTATTTGCTTTGATCTTAAGCTTCGCAGCGCTTGTTGGTCTATCTCTTGATATATTCTCCTTAAAACCTCGAACTGATCTTTTATCTCTCCAACGACATCATTCGCAAAGGATTTTCTCTTCAGATACTCTCTGCTGATGTAAAGTTCCACATGTGTCGTGCAGCCTTCTAACAAGAAGTTGCTTGGTTTTGATGATGTTGGAATTTGGGATTGCTTTATGGATACTGACCCTTGATACTGCTTCGTTCCTTCAGCAATCTTGAAGCGTTCGCTTTTTTTTTTTATTTGGTACTCTCCGAAAATATCATTATTAAGCTCATTTAAGCTTAACGACCATTCCATTACACGTTAAATGCTGAATATTTGCTATAATGAAGCGGGAGCTGTTTCATCTTTGGCTCAAAACCGCAAGCTAGTTGCAACGGTAAATGCATGTGAGTGTTGAGAAAATTCTATTGTACTTCGCAATGCTCAAATCAGCTTAAAATAATCGGTATGAATAATAATATTCAACATTACTATGGTCTGACACCCACACACCCACACACACACACACACACACACACACGTACGTACATATATAACAACATTAATTTATGTAACCGTCAGCCTAAAGCTTTAGGCATCCAACGGCAACGACAATCCAAACACTCGGGCGACAATCGAAGCCAGAAAGTGGTTATCCTCAGCCCAACCTCTAGCCTCCAGCTGCAACAAAACTGCAAGCATTGCAGAGGAAAATCAATTAACACAAGGTAGATGTCGTGCCGAATGGCAAGCGACCGGTAAGCTGGCAGGCTTTGAGGCTTTCGTGGTGACACGAATAACAATGGCCACGAATATGAGAGGTAAACCAAATAAACAACTTGCGTTCACACCTACACACACTTAGCGCGCGGTGAGTGGAAGAAGGAATTGTTGCAGCTTCACATTTGTCCAATCAACCTAATAATTATCAATTTCTTGTATAATCCGAAAGCACGGACGTTCCTATGCACTCGTCCGGTACTTGGAGGTGTTGTCATTTAGTTTGCTAGCAAATGCCGGACATTTTCTAATTTCCTCAATAGTTGTGCGAATATTTGGTGGAGTCGAAATTCTGTTGTTGAGTGCTGAGCTTCCATCGATGGCATGAAATTAGTTCAATTTGGCGACAATGGGTTCCAGTTTGGCACCAAGGAGTAATGAGAAATGTAAGAGGCTTTAAGAAAAACATTTCGCTTGAGTCATCTTTTGTCCTTGTACCTTGTCTTCCTTATATTCCCGAATTGAGCTTAGGTTCTCAATCGATTTATCTAACCTTTGATTAGAAATTCTATTGGAAATGCTAAGCACACCTCTCTGTCTCGCGATCTGAAGTTCCAGTCCAATGTTCAGTGAGAAAATTCAGTCTGCGCTAAACTTAGTTATTTTTCTGAGATACTTATGGTGGAAAAAGAACGATTTGTCCGCCTTTCCACGACACTCGGATCTCCGTAACCGGAACCGGTTCGATTTGTCCAGAATAACGTTCCTCAGCCGTTTTTAAGTGTAGAGCTGTCTCGAAATGTAACAAAGTGTACCGCCCGAAAAGTTTTTACACTAACTTCTTGAGGCCAACTCTTGGTAGCGTTTGACGTGTTGGCGCGATACGAAGAAGTTTCGGCATTATTGGGTGACCTTCGACGAAGTATTGATACATTAGTATAAACTAGAGAAACTAGAGGCCAAGGAATAGTCGAAATCTTGGATTTCACAAGACGAAAATGTTCGGAAGAAGACGAAGCCTTGCCTTTCGATCCGAAAGTTGATGACTACCATTTTCTGGGATTCATAAATTGTAATGTACATCGACCACTTTGAAAGGGGCAAAACGCTCATATGACTTCATAAAGTGAAATATTTGGGTTGATTCAATGCTAAATTGCAAAATCAAAACCGAATGAACGCACCGAATCACACCTACGAACCACCGATGGCGCCAAGGTCAAATTGGTTGAATTAAGCTACGACCTCTGCCCGATCCATTATATATTGTTCGACTTTTTCTTGTTAGCAACATTAAAGAGGCTCTCCTGGATCGAAATGAGTCGAATGCGGAGGTTACACCGCTAAGGAGACATACTTTGAAGACATTCAGAAAAGTTTTTTACAGACTTTAGAGAAGTTGAGCAGGTCTGTCGTAAGAAAAATTCGCCATTTTTTTCTAAATTTCCATTAGTTTTTATCGGCTCGACCTCCAATGCCGATAAGTAAGATCTCGCATGTTAACAAAATATGGTTCATAAATTGACTAGAAAAGTATGCTCGAATTTCTTATATCTTATATTCGACTCCACTCGCTGTTAGTCCATCCTTCTTTATTCAAATCCCTTTTTCCATGTAAAATTATGTGTACAGGTGCATGTGCAACAAAATTAGTAGATATGTTTTTGTTTTTGTTGCCATTTCATAACTGTACTGCACTGCATTAATTATTATTAGATTTCATTAACGAATCATATGTTGCAAGCACAAGGTACTAAGCATGCTGACAATAATTCGAAATTATTTATACTTGTGTCTGTTTATGCAGGAACATTCTCTCGCTTGCTGTCGAAGTGTGCCGAGTGCTTATCGCCGTATGTTTGCATATTTTAAGGCGAGTTAGCATAATTTTAGGCGCACAGGCTTGCTACTTTATGTTTATTCATACCATGTGTGTATGTGTGTGTGTGGTATGTATTGAAAGGAATTCAACTAAGCACATGTTTACTTATATATATATCGTATGTGTGCGCACATACACACACCCATACACTTATTTGTATTTTGTTGTATGTACACATATTTACATATAATGTATTTATGCCACAATATTTATGTGTCAGTGTGGTATAATTCTGTTGTCATTTACATTTTACACTCGACTTGTGATTGTCATCACAACACACTCACACACTATCATGAACATATTTACATTTGATTGTACATATACTATATTATGCATACATGTTTATTCCTGTTTATTTACACAAACACATTTTGGCAAATTTTCATAACGGGTTCCACTAATATTCCACTTAAAGTTTACCTGTATAAATTAGTTGGAATTGCAATTAGGTTCAATAAATTAGCGTCTGAATGTATGCCAAAATGTCATAGGGCTGGTGTAGACCAATAACTGATTAGGGCATTACCACGCCCACAAAAAATTTTAAAATTTTCGATGACTCGGTTTCCAGACACATATACCAGTTTTGGTCTTTTGCGATAACAGATGGAATTCAGTTACTAGGACCAAGAGGAGTAGTCATCCTTTAGGATGCCTGCGCTTGACGCGAATTTGAACATACTCTGGGGTCTCACTATTGATAACTTCTCCAGTGTATCTTACTGTGGGGACGCCAGATGCTTATAGCGTAGTCTTGTCAATGCGGCATAAATGCCTAGAAGATGCTCCATTGTTTCCCTGCTGCTCTGCTGTAAACATTTGCTGCACTCTTCTCGATCTGCCAGCTCCATTCCCATCATGTTCCTACAATCTCTTCTATTGATTGCCATAAAAAATTTTTCCGATCAAACTAGTTCCACAGGATTTTAATTTTCCTTACCATAATTCTGTTGAGATCGCGAAAAGACAATGCATGGGTTTCCCAATGCTTATCACGTTTTCGGACGTTAGGACCTTGATGCCTTTGTGACCTGGGACCCAGTAGAAGTGAAGTTGCTTACCTCTGACAACACTTTCTGCAGCTGCCCTGCTTCCGTATACACTTCTGGCCATTGCTTTCCGGTAGGTGGACTTCCGTAAGCCTGTCCACCATACCACTGCACAGTGGTGTTTTACAATTACTGTGTAGCACGAGGTCACGAGAGAGGGAAAAGGACATCGGTTGTGTCGAGCGTCTGCTTACACGCATATAAAGCATTGATTTCTTAATCTTTCATCCACATTGTGCTTTCGCAGCAGTTTGCTGTCCAAACCTACCCGAAGGTATTTGTTGCGATCCTTGAGAGAGAGTTGTATTCCACAAGCAAGCCGTTGATTTTTATATAGTAGGTATTCTCCTCTTAATTCTATGAATGGTGGTAAGCACCTTCAAGCTCTGCAGGGGATTCGATTCAGATATCTTGGTGCTGACAGCATAGATACTTCGGAAATATTGAAGATTATATAAGTTTATCCCTTTCAGTTTTAATGGAGCTTACAAACATCTAGTCCTTATCTTGTAGCTGAGCTTTAGTGAATGAAAAGTTTTTAATAGAGACAGCCATGCGTAAAAACCTTTATTTTATGTTACTGAATATCTTATTTGAATCAATGAATATTGCTCTTGATGTGGCTATGACTTCGAAAATATAACGATTCAGCACAACTAAAAATGTTCCATAATTTCCAAACTAGTTGTTATAAAATTAGGTGAAATTTAAAACGCACCCTCCATCAGAACATAAAAAAATTGGAAAGGTTCTCAATTTACAAATAAGTACTTTTGTTACTAGTTACTGTAAAACTAACTGAAAATTAAATACAATTTCGTTAAAACTTGGAAATTAGTTAGGAAACTTACAAAACTAGTTACTTTGCTCTTTTAATCTATTTTCTTTTGGTCCAGTCACTTTTGGACCAGTTCATTTTGTAACTAGTTACTTTCGGATCAGTTGCTTTTAACTTACTTACTAACTTACTTTTGGAGCAGTTGCTTTTAAACCAATTAATTTTAATCCAATTATTTTGGACCAGTTTTTTCCACTAATTACTGCAACCAGCTACTTTTAGTTACTTCAGAACTAGTTACGATCAAAAATTAATTAACAGTTTTTTGCATAGCCGTCAAGATTTGTTTTGTTTTCAATGAATTTAAAAACATTTATGTATGTATTTCGAATACTTTTCCTCTATATGCCTTTGTGACAGGCATATAGATGTTTATTCCTCTTCATAGCGGAAAATTTTTCACACTGGCTTATTTGGTTGTCTGCTTTGTTTTTGATTCCATTTCAGCCTTTAACTATAATATGTTGTAGCTGAGAGGCTTGTCTGGAGGCCAGAACTTTGTACGCCAAGTTTTTTATTTTCTTCAACTTATGAGTTGAAGAGGTCACTGCGTGTATTAATCGCTCTGCACATTTGTATTGTAATCATCTCATAGATTTTCTTATGATTTGCTGCTCCCTGCAGCA
>NW_017535963.1:1909626-1954571 GCF_001853355.1 Bactrocera latifrons | reverse complement strand
TACTGAGCATCTTTCTCTTTGACACCATGTCTGATATCCCACGTGATCTGTCAAATACTAATGCATGAAAATCCTAACCTCAAAAAAATCACCCGATACATATACATATTTCCTTGGTTGTTTAAATTCATCTCTCTTTGGATGGAATATCTTACCTTCAAAATTTTTATTTATGAGAAATGTTGAGACAGAAAAGCATGCAGAACGAGAATGATTGCAAGTTCCCATTAAGTGGGATTAGGTTAGGATCGGTTAATGACGCTCGAAAAATAGCCTGCCCTTAAGTTTGTTGGAAATACCCCAAATTCCTTTCAGTCAACCAAACTTCCGATTAATATATGAACTCTGCGTGCGGCTTTACATAAATTCCTGTGAATTCCAATCTCTTAAAGCAAACAACTTTCACCATATTTCTACTATTATGTCTTGTAATTGATTTCGGCTTCCTTGTGAAGCTTCCTCATAAGCTTACAGTATACGTAATAGACTCATGCCAATTCAACTTCTAATACAGTTAATACACATGGACTTCGGAAGAAGTGCAATAAATATTGCCTTTGAATTGCTAACTTTCCAGTTTTTTTCGTCAGACTCAGAAGGAAATTTATTTAAACACCATTAAAAAATATATGACAAAAGAAAACCGAAAGACATCGTTCGGCGATGTCCTTGTGCACAGTCACTTTTTCGTCGGTATGCGTTTGACGGCACAGCGATGGATTATCTTAATGTTGTCCGCTCACTAACCGGCCATTAATATCGACCGACTACCTCGGTTGGGTTCGTTCTGCTGCCACAGCACACTTCACCTTTTGTACCCAATGATTTCCTTTCCCTCTGCCATTGGCCAGTCGAGACTGGCTCTGCCCGGCATGCAGCCCGGCTAGCTTTCATTACTTCCTGTGCAGCATAAATCACGTTTCACCGGGCCATCGAAGGAGTTGGCTTGCATTTTTTGATTTTCGGCCATTTTGAGTGTGTGCTTAATATTGTGTATCCTTTGGTCGGTCGGTGAATTATCGTATGCCCGTTTATTTGTATGTCGCAGTCGCTCTCGGATATTGGCAACGCATATAAATTGCCCAGAAGGTGCATAAAATCATACGAAATTAGCAGCTACAACATAGTGCCAAAAAGGCCGGCTCACATTGTATTGTTTTTGTGCGTTTTTTCAGTCTCCTGGCTATAAATTCTTAAATTCTCATCTACTTGAGTGGCCCATGGAAATTACTACTTTTGAATGTGTCAAGGTCATGAGCAGTGATTGATAAATTACTAAATACTTTTAAAGAGTTTTCGAATCAACCATTTTGGTGTCTACCAAATAATTATGAGAGCTCTATTATCATGCTAAATCCAATGCTTAAAGCACTATTTCTCAAAACTACGATTAAGCTGGATTTTGATTCTGACGGATATTTTTATACTCTCGCAACAAAGTTGCTAAAGAGAGTATTATAGTTTTGTTCACATAACGGTTGTTTGTAAGTCCTAAAACTAAAAGAGTCAGATGTAGGGTTATATATACCAAAGTGATCAGGGTGACGAGTAGAGTTGAAATCCGGATGTCTGTCTGTCAGTGCAAGCTGTAACTTGAGTAAATATGAGATATCATGATGAAACTTGGTACACGTATTTCTTGGCTCCATAAGAAGGTTAAGTTCGAAGATGGGCAAAACCGGCCCACTTCCATGCCCACAATAACTAAGCCAAAAATAAAGATATTAAAATGAAATTTGGCACAAAGGATCGCATTAGGGAGGGGCATATTTGGACGTAATTTTTTTGGAAAAGTGGGAGTGGCCCCGCCCCCTACTAAATTTTTTCTACATATCTCGAAAACTACTATAGCTATGTCAACCAAACTATATAGAGTCGTTTCTTTTAGGCATCTCCATATACAGTTCAAAAATGGAAGAAATCGGATAATAACCACGCCCACCTCCCATACAAAGGTTATGTTGAAAATCACTAAAAGTGCGTTAACCGACTAACAAAAAACGTCAGGAACACTAAATTTTACGGAAGAAATGTCAGAAGGAAGCTGCATCCAGGCTTTTTGTAAAAATTGAGATGGGCGTGGCGTCGCCCACTTATGGACCAAAAACCATATCTCAGGAAGTACTCAACCRATTTCAATGAAATTCGGTATATAATATTTTCTTAACACCCTGATGACATGTACCAAATATGGATGAAATCGGTTCACAACCACGCCTGAAATCTCGATTATCACTTTATCATGCGAGACTATAAAATGTTCGGTGACACCCGAACTTAGCCCTTCCTTACTTGTTTTCTTATATTTTTCTTTGACTGGCGATTATGAGGTTCAAAAACACTTCGTTTTTTCTATGAAAATTGGTTCTACATATTTGGAACGGACACACAGGTTTTGATTCACCGAATGGTTTTACAGTTAGAAGTTTTCACTTCGGATTTGCCCATTCTTCAAGTCTTCATCAGCGACCTCTTCACGGCCCTCCAAACAGGCCTAGTTGGAAAACTGGTATCAACTTACAACTACTTTTCAACCACTTTAGAACCAGTTTCTTTTCGACTAGTTAGTTTTGGAACTAATTACCTTGCAACTAGTTACTTTCGGCACAGTTTCTTTTGTAATAGTTACTTTTCGACTAGTTTCTTCTGAACCAGGCCGAGGGGGTCACATGTGGGTAGCAGGGCGGCTGCGGAAGCGTTGGGATGCCGGCTTTGATGAGGTAGCTGTTCACAAGAAAGTGGTGCATCGTCCAATCGGCTGCGATGTCTTGCCAGACCCGATTGACCCTTCGTTTGAGTCTCTATTATTTATTTATTTAATTTACTTTTTTTATTCTATTGCATAATATGACCTATAAAAAGCTTCTGGTTCAGTTTGTTGACCGTTTAGTTAGAATAATCTTTTAATATATTTTTTCTATATTTTTCAGAATAGACTGTTGTTTCGGAACATGAAGTGAAGTGTTTTTAAAAAGTGTTAAAGTGGTTAAAATTTAAAATTTGTCAAATATTACGTAATGAAACTCGAAATAAGCTGACTCATATGGTGATCTGTCCTCATATAATGGGTGAGTGCTACAAAAAGTTTTATTACAGTTAATTTTACGAATCGCATACCTTAAATTATTACTCAAGTGTCTGCCGTTCCCACGACAGTTGGGTCTACGGTATCGGCACGTACCCGGATTTTTATCTTCCCTTTAGGTCTATATCTTCAAATTAGTTCGGAAGCTGTTATCAACTTACAAACTAGTTACTTTTCAATCAGTTACTTTGCTATTTTAAACTATTTACTTTTGGTTCAGTTACTTTTGGAACTAATATAATTGGACAAGTTACTATGGAACTACTTACCTTTGGACCAGTTACTTTTGAACTAATTACTTTCGAACAAATTGCTTTCGGAACTAGTTACTTTCGGTCCAGTTGCTTTTTGACCAACTACTTTTGGACCAGTTGCTTTTGAAACTAGCTTTATTTTTTAACAAATTACTGCAACCAGCTACTTTTAGTTACATAAGAACTAGTTACGATCAAAAATTAACAGTTTTTTGCATAACCGTCAAGATTTGTTTTGCTTTCAATGAATTTAAAAGCATTTATTTCGCATACATTTCCTCTTTTGCTTCCTCTTCATAGCTCTTTGGCAAATTGTTTACACTGGGTTACCTGTATAATTGGCTGTCTGCTTTGGTTTTAGTTCCATTTTAGCCTTTAGCTGGCCGTAGCTGAGACGCTTGTAAATTTAGATTCGTCTGGAGGCCATGATCAAAACTGTTGTTCCTAACAATTTAACTGACAGCCACCTTTTCTGTTAGATCATCTTCGTGCTAGAGGCTTTTATTTAAAGCATTAACTGTGCCTGCTTGCATTCTGTATAAAAAATGTATCATAAACTTATTGAGAATTCCAAACAGAATCACGTTACTATTTTCATAATTTTTTCTGAGTTTTCCATTTAAAGATTACATATTCTTTTCTCCTCTCTCTGCACACAACAACGCTGGGATTCCATTTATGTTCGGTAGCCAATAGCGCCTTGAAGAGGGCTATATAAATTGCACTTTGTCAGCTTGTGATGAAAAATTCCAGCAAATGCGTTAATAAAAATTGAAAGAAATGCATTTATAAACCTCTTGGCGAACACTTGCGACATTTTTCTGAGAAAATTCCACCCGCCAACTGAGAGTAAATAAAAGTTATTTATATACAGTATCAGATGATATTGGTGTATGTGAGTGTGTGCTTTGTGTGTAGGTGTTTATAGTTATGTAAGTGGTCTCGAAATTGGCATTGGCAATCGATAACCATTCAAAAAGATTTCAATGCCATACACATGACGGTAGTCGTATTACAGTGACCTTGAGCAATAAATTGCGGATTATTTGCGTTACAAAAGTGCACCAGTGAAGAAAAACGAAATGTAGAAATTGAAAAATGGAAATAATTTTGTACGAAAATAATAGTGATATAGTAGTTTTAGGTAGTTTTGTTTTAGTTTATCAGGGAATAGGGAGGTCTTGAATCATATTTAATTTTTTTCTTTCGGTATTTATTAATCTTCGGGGGATATCAAAGGTTACTTTATTTATATAAAGCTTTAGTTGCATTATTACAGCCAAATCGTGGACAGCCAAATAAGCAGTGCTAAAGAGCTATGAAGAGGAAGAAAAAGAGTAATAATATGCGGAATAAATGTTCTTAAATTCATTTAAAGCAAACAAAATCTTGGCGATTATGTTAAAAACTGTTAGTTAATTTTTGATCGTAACTATTTCCAAAGTAACTCGTTTCAATAATAGGAATAGATGGTTGTAAGTAACTCGTTTTAAAAGTAACTAGTCGGAAAGTAATTAGTTAATAAATAAGTAGTTCCAAAAGTAACTAGTCGCAAGGTAACTTTTTAAAAAAGACTAGTCCCAGAATAACTTGCAAAAAAAAGTAACTAGTTCCGGAGTAACTGGACCGAAAGTAACTAGTCCAAAGATACGCAGAAGGAGCCTATTTTGATAATTTTGGAAGAATTGTGACGATCGGTTCAATAAATTTTTTGAATCGACTCAGTCCCATTAATTTCCGAACAAACCCTGTATACAGAGCACAGCTGATGAGTTTGCAGAAAAAGGTTTCGAACCTGCGGGGTATGCGTAGAATGGGAATATGGGAACCGGTCGGGTAATTTTTACTATTAGAGGGTTGGAACTCATCTGAGCTTGGCGGGCGCTGGCCAACTGCAAGAAACGGTAAACGTCTATTGAACTCTTCTCTCTCTGAAACATTTCACCTTTCCTTTTTTGATGAGTTTAACTTGTTATTGGATGCAAAAATTTTGCCAGTTTCCAGCTGAGGAAATAGCTAAGTAGAAGAAGAGGTAGAATAATTTGAACATAACCCCTTGAATGGGTTTTCTTTACTAGATGAAGTCTAAAAACCCTTAGGTCTCACACTTTCAGTCATCCAGGTGAACTTGCGGGAATAGAAATAATAGTCTCAGACATTTTGTGATGAGTTTAAGGCGCTTTGTCGGAGTGTGACTAAAAACAACTACGTACAGCCATCGTATTCCTAACACTTTCGTGCCAGTATTAGTCATATAAATAAATTTCATCTGTGAACATTTAAATTTTATTATACTTTTCTCATAATTTCACTAACTACAGTTGCTCGGCGTGTGTGATATTTATTTAATTTACACTGAGCACGCAGTCATCAACATCATCATGGTCCTCATAATTATTGTGAACGAAATTTTTAGCAGTCCTCTCAAAGGACCTGAGCACTTTTTATAGATTGAATTATACGAATGCAGAGAAACACACATGCATACACCTCGCTGCACGCACACTGCCGCACGCAGCAAACCTCAATGAAATTACACCCTTTGTGTGTGCATTAGATGCCGTAAGCGCCTCAACGTGTCTGAGCGACTCGCATTTTGCGGTTCCATTGCGACGTGCCCACAAAGTGTAGCTTGTGTGATTTTGTTGTTTTCTTGTTTTATTTTTTTTTTATTTTTGCTTGTAGATATTTTTGTTCTCACTTTATTTCTTATATTTTCGTTGTTTCGCTGATGCAAGCGAGTTTGAAGGGGAAATGTGAAATTCGCGCATTTAAATCGTTTGGAAATGTACTCCAGGGAGTTCGGTGAGTGTGGATTGCCAAAATTTCAAAAGAAAGGCAGAACAGTCGAACTACAAAAGCGCAAGGTATGCTTTTGGGCGCTACAAGCCCACAGGTATTGGCTTAAATATAGTCCGCCACTCAGTGACGCTTAAACCAATAACGGATTGGCTATATGCAAGTGTAGCTGTAACGCTAAACTTCTATATATAATATATACATATGCATTTATGTGTACCAATGTGCATGTATATTTATTCCTTTGTGTTCGTTGAGCAAGCATTTTAGCGGGAATGTGTGAGTTCCCGCCTCTTCCAATTGCTAGTGTTTCACACCAACGTCCTTTTGCACGCAAATATTTGAAGCACTTGCAACTTTTATATGCCAAGTTGTTAAACAGCCTTGGCAGTATGTTTGCATATAAGCATATACTTTATATACATATGTACATATACATACATATATAATTGAAATAACAAATTTAGCATTTTAATGCACAAATGTGGGTATATACAAATGTCTATTCACACTACTTGCATTGTTTAAGGACTAGGCCTGTTTGATAACTCAGTCACCTTTCCTTAACCGTTTCTTTTCTTCGGAAACAATTATGTATATTTTTACATTTTATATTTAAGTCTAAACAGTAATAGAAAAATCGTCAAATCTCAGTATACCCAAATCTATGACCACATTCATCTATAGGTCGGAACACATAAAATACCGACATCGACGTTTTCTTAGTAGTTTTTGGATTCGTTAAAACACGCCAGTGGAAGTTTCCAAATGAGTTTTTTGCACTAAGAGACTTAAAAAGATAGCGTTGTTATCGTAAGGCAGCTGCGGAAGCGTTAGGATGCTGGCCTTGGTAAGGTAGCTGTTCACAAGAAAGTCGCTGTGTACCGGGGAGGAGAACAAATTCTATGTGGACGATGCCTTTGACGTCAAAAAAGACAATTAGCAACGTTTTCACTTTGGATTTGAGCATTCTTCCGGTCTTGATCAGCGATCTCTTCCCCGCTCAACAAAAAGGCTTAAAATTGTTATCAACTTACAAACTAGTTACTTTACAACCAGTTACTTTTCAAACATGTTTTTTGAACCAATTATTTTTGAAACCAGTTTCGTTTGAAACCAGTTACTTTTGGAACTAGTTACCTTACAACTTGTTACTACCAAACTACCTTGTGACTAGCTATTTTCGGACCAGTTAATTTGGAACTAGTTACTTTTGGACTAGTTTCCTTTTGAATCAGTCCAAGGGAGCTACAGCTGGGGAAGCGTTGGAATGACGGTTTTGGTTAGGTAGCTGTTTACAAGAAAGGCGCTGCGAGCCGGGGCGTTGTCATTTTGCATCTTCCAATCGTATGCGATGTTAATGGTGGACGATGCCTTTGTTGTCAAAAAAGACAATGAGCATAGTTTTCACTATGAATTTGCTCATTCATCAGCGACCTCTGCCCGGCCTTTCAAAAAGGGCTGGTGCTACCGAAACGCACCACTTCTTACTAAAGCAACATACGAATCACGATATCAATTTCTAAAATTAAGTAAAGAACCTAGCCGAAAAGGGAAGCGTCTGCGAAAGTCAAACCACCAACTTGATATGTATCATGGAAAAATGAAAAATCCGTTCTATTAGTCAAATAGAAGAGGGCTCAATGAATCGAAGCGATATGCGCAGTTAAAGCTGTGGTATTTATTTCCGAATTAATAAATCACAACATTAAAAATTTCTTGCACATCAAACCAGCCTCGTAACCATCTACAAATATGTGTGATTTCCTTGCTACGAAACCATAGTCCTCTGTCAACCGTTGATTTGAGCAAATGAATGGATTTTATGTTTGAAATAACAACAAAAAGAGGAGGGAAAAATGGATGAAAGTCTAAAATCTCCTATCACAACATAAGCGGATATGAAAGTTATTTTTATGGAAGAAAACATTTTGACGCGTGTGTGCTTTAGCTGGTTGAAATTATTTTTTTAATAGTCGAAATTGTAGCAGGAGTTGTAAAAATTTAATAAACAAACAATTGGCAGTGAACTTATGAAATGCTTTATCTATATTTTTTTTTGATTAAATATGTTTTAAATTTGATTCAGTGGTTATGTAGTAAAAGAAAGTCTCAATCAAGATCTGTGTTTATTTTCTCTTAAAAGCAAAAGTTTTTTATATTTACATAATTATTAACAGTCTGTGTTTTTTAAATTTTGAAACGTCTTACATTCCAAACTTCTTCAGTAATTCGAGGTCTTATTTATTATTATTAACCAGCTCATGGTTCCAGCACTCTCAGGAACTCCATGATTTTCCGTTTACGAGGTTAGAGTATTTGAGGCTAAAAAATATCCTGCGGTATACTTGTACATATGTACATACGAAAGTATAAATTTATTATTGAGCAATATTTCGAACGTCTACGATACATTTGAAAATTTTTGCAATGTTTTGAGTCTGGCGACTTTCAATCCAGACATTTCGAGACAACTGACATATTACGTTTTATTTAATGATACATATGAGCTGTAGTACTAATAAAGGTATGATTTCGAGATCCCGAAACAACGAAAACAGGGTTTTGAATATTCATAATTATACTCACAAAAAGGTCGAAAAATATACACGACTGATTACGTTTGTTGAACTTAACGAGCTTCCTGCGAGTTTGAAGAAAAATTAAATAAAACAAGAAAAACGTCAACTGATACACCAAAACTATAATACCCTTCACAAGATAATTTTTTATAAAAGAAAAGAGTGTACAATTATCTCTATATTGATTTTGATCGGTCATGTTGAATGATACCTACATATGTATATATGCTGCAGTAGTCAAATCTGAATGATTAGTTCGGGAATTTTAGCGCTGTTATAAACAAAATTTTCTAAGGATACCTTTTCAAATTAAAATATTTTGTATACAGGGACTCGAGCTTGATCGATCAGTTGTACGACGGCAGTTGTGGCATCGTCCACCACGGATTTGTTCCTCCAGTTTTGCGTGGAAGTTCTCAAGAGTCTCATACGTAGGGTCAATCGGGTACGTCAAGACATCACAGCCGATTGGAAGTTGAACCACGCCAACGCCCCGGCTCACACCGCCGTTCTTGTGAACAGCTACGTAACCAGGCCGGCATTCGAACGCTCCCGCAGCCGCCCTACGCCCCAGATGTGGCCCCTGCCACTGGTCCAAAAGTACCTAGTTGCAAAGTAACTGGTCAAAAAGTAACTGTAAAGGCTGATGAAAGGCAAGCATTTTGAGGCGACAGAGGGGATCCAAGCAGCATGCACCTCGGCTCTCGCGGCTATTCCGGATAATGCTTGCAAATCGTACTGGCAGCGCTGCATCGACGCAGAGAGAGAGTATTTCGAAAGTTTTTGAAGAATTATAACGATCGGTGCAATAAATTCTTTAAATCGCCTCAGTCCTATTACTTTCCGTACAAACCCAGTATATACAGACTGACGAACAGACGAGCATGGTATTCGAATCAAGCTGATAATTTATATATGCACCATATATGGTCTTCGGTATTTTTCACTGTGCGTTGCAAACTTCGTGACAAAATTAAAATGCTCCGTTCAGGACATAAAGATTGAAAAGTTCAACCGTGAAACCAAAGTCAAGCAAATTGTGTCCAATGAACAGTGAAGTGTAATAAATCTGACCAAATAATGTGCTTTCGTGTGTGTCTTTATACGAGTCTGTGCACAATCAACTCCGTTATTTCAAAACCTATACTCCGTGGGCTAGTTACTGTCTAAGAGAGGACAAATAGATTGCAAGAAAGACAAATCATAAAACAACAAAAAAAGGAACACATTTCCTTTGCCAAACAGATTCATTTCAATTTGCAATTTTCACTACTTTCTATTGTTGTTGTTGTTGCTGCTCAGTGGCAACCTGAAAATGTAGTGTGAAAATTACGCTAATGTTGCTCTGGTGAATTGAAAGTACTATTAAGGTAGATAGATGAAGGCAAGCATACTCCATGAATGTAAATATGTGTGTACTTACACACACATGTGCATGCGTTCGTGTGCGTTCGTTCCTTTTGATGATGACCAAATGACTGTGCATAATGTTTGGTTCTTCCAATTTTCCTTAACCTCAAATGCATGCTTCCGGTTTCCTTTTTCCGGTACTTTCGTTGTTGGTGCTCCTGTTGTCTTCTTTTTGTTGTTCATATAGCTTTTTTGTTGCTATTGTTGCCAGTCTGCAATTTGTACGGTTAAGCATTTCAAGCTCGTCATTTGCTTTGGTTTTAAATTTTGACTGAGTTTGATAGTTGTTGTTGCCGTCATTATTATCGCCTTTCTACTCGCCAGGTGTTGTCTACTCGCATTCTTTAAGCATCGTCTACCGCATATTCTGGTTTAGGTAATCCTTTGATGCTGGAAAGTGCAATTTACCATTCAACCAATTTGCGGCATATATTTTGTGGCACAGTGTAAAGCTGCTTAGACTCTGTGTCATTAGTTGGAAAATTTTTCGGTTGACTGTGTGGTGATGAATGTGAAAAAGCGATGTTTGAAGCATGAGTGGTATGAATGCTAAAGTCTTACTTTTAATTGCTTTCACTTTGCTGATACCGAAATAACGGGATTAGAAAGTTGTGAACTTAAAATGATGTCTGATTTTTTCGTTTACTTGGCTACAAATAAACTTTTGGTGGTGGGAAAATGTATCTGAGAGTATCGTAGAGCGTGAATAGATAATTAGATTTGTATTTCGGCTTCTCAAAATGATCAAATGGCTGTCATACGCCCGATATATAATTGCTTAATGTGTGCAAGTGTGATATTGTCTCTTTAATTTCACAAGACAAGCTTACAAAGAAAAAAATGCTAATTGAATGTCTGGATCTCTAAATCAGTAGAAAATCCCAAAATACATAGATACAAGACTCAACGTCAGTAATAATACGTTTCATAACAGCCAGGTAGTCGGAAAGCTTTGTTTCACAGACGTTACCGTGACGCTGTTTTTCGAGAAAATTTAGTTAATTTGGAACCGAACGTGCTTTCACTTTTCTTATGTCCAAATGATCTTTCAAAATGTTTTTAACTGATCCTTCCGATATTCCAACAATACCAGTAAGGTCTCCGACTCTTAATCGTCGATTCTTAAACACCACTTTCTCTACTTTTCCGACGTGTTGATCATCAGTTGATGTTGATGGCTGTGTTTCGTCATCAGCGCATTCTCGACGCTCTTTGAATATGTACCAATCAAAAACACTTGCTCGTGAAAAACCGTTACCACCGAAGGTCTATTCCAACAGTCTGAACGTTTCGGCACCAGATATTTGTTTCCGCACGCAAAATTTAAAGAAACTTCCTTGTTCAGTAATTTCACTCATCGTAAAAATCGCCCAATGCGATTTATGTACTTTAGAATGACAGGCGTATGTTAAACACTAATGATTTTGATGTGACATTTGGCCTTACTATTTTTTACCCACAATAGTATATGGAACCAGGAGCATTGAGATATATTTCTTTATAGCCATAGTGACAATACCTTGATGAAAACTTTTCAAATGGGTATTATTGTGGCCTTTTATGGTACAACAACGTCACAGCTTTCTTTATTGAGCTTCAAGAAATCGTACAAAGGAATGCGGAATAAAGTGATTCGGTGGCTCGGAGACTTACTATATTGCTAATTGTTCTACTCCGGACTTCTGATAGATGATATTGTAAGCGTTTTAAAATAATTATGTATAAGCATATCAACAGTTTAATGGGAAGAGCGTTCCTTGCTTGCAGTAGGGTAATTTTAGGCTCATAACAAGTGTTCGAATAGAAGTAAGTGCGTGACGTTTATTAAAGCTTGGTTGTGAACTTGAAAGTTAGTACTTGATGCTCTGTAAGAGCAACGGAAGGAACAGCAATTTCTCAATGATTTAATATTGTTCAGCGGTTTTGATTTTTGCCTGGCCACTTAATAAATAATCGCGCCGTCGTTCGCTACAGCTCAAGTGAGCCAGCCAACCCGAGCAAACGTAAATCTCTTTTGAATTGCGATGAATTTTTGTAAAGAAAACAATTTCCAAAATTTTAATACCACTAAAAGCTTCATTTATCTTAAACGTCCATCCGCGATAGCACAAATGTCTTTCGCTGACCCAGTGCTTCTTTTCTTTGCACCTCAAACCCTCGGTAGGTTTACACAAAGTAGTTGGGCGCTGCTCGATGAGTGTACGTTTGTAGGTTGACGTAGATAAGCACTTACGTTGATTTGCTCAATGCACACAATGTACCTTTTTGTACAACAACAGCAAGATCAAGTGAATCAAGTGCAACATCGTCTTCTTGTAAGCTGCTGAACAAATTGGTCTCTTGCGGTGGTTAACGGCACGCATACAGAACGAACTACCTTGGCGCTGCTTGCAGCTGTACTTGTGGCAAGAACACTCAAGTATGCAATATTGACATTTCAGCAGCCCTTTCTGCCAATTCACCGTCACACCAGGTATTATGTTGAACCCAACAATCGACGTTCGGCTATTTGTTGTACTCGCATTGTCTGCTGCCTGTCAGCGCCTTTATGTGCTCTGTGTTTGTGTGTCCGTGTGCGCCGAACATGTGTTTATGTCGTCATTTCCACTCGACACCTTTTCTGAGCAGAGTCTCAGCTTGCAACATTACCCCTTTGGCTGTCGGTGCAACAATGCAGCATTCACCAGACTTTTGTTGGCTCGTTGCTTATTGCAATGGAATTGCTTAATTTGTCGCATGATTTAGCTAATACCCGCTGATGCCGAAGCTTAAGCAGCTATTGACGCTACACAAAACACCAACTCGACGTGTGGCACGGCGAAAGACTTGTTTGTTATGGATCTGATTTGCAACCAAGCGGTTAATATTCGCTTGAACAGTTTTCTTTATAGCGTTTAAACGAAGTGCGCGGGAACGCGTTGAGTCCTTAATGTGTAAAGGAAAAGCAACATTGACTTTTATAACTCAGCCTTAGTGAGAAATTTTTACTCTATCCAGATTTTCGCTATGTTTCCTTTTCTCTTCAGAAAAGTGATATTAGTTTTTGTAAATTGATGAATTTAGAACTGGACCTATTAGTATACTAGGTAGCCTAACCTTCAAATCCAGTAGGTCTGGAGGACCTTTTCCTTTTTTGATACAAGTTAACTCATTGATCCAGTTTTTCACGGTTGTTGAAGAAAAGGGTTCCTAATGTTTGTCGTAGAAAATCTTTGGTAGGCGGTAGCGCACATTACTCCCGACGGATGAGTGTCTATTATAAGTACATATTCATAAATTATGTAAATTCCTACTGACTCGTAAGAATCTGTGATCGAATTAAAATTCGGTCGGTGGAGATTCAAACTTGGTGCGCAAATCCAAAATCAGCTGGAAATTTATATCGAATTAGTTCTTAATAGCTATGGAGAAAGTAGCTCGAATCACAGTCCTTCATATGAAATTTGTTTGTGATTACTTCTTCTTCTTTAGTGATGTAGATCGTTCTTTCTATTCGCTGTTTGGCGCCAACTGTAGTTCCTAGTGTAGCGAGAGATCTTTTTCCACCTGGACCTGGTTCCCGATGGAGTTAATGAATTCTTCTTCTYCTGCTGCCCCCTGCGGATACTCTCAGAGCTGGAGTGTTTTCATCTATGGCGACGACATGACCAGCCAGCGTAGGCGCATTCTCTTAATTCGCTGAACTATGTCAATGTCGTCTTTATCTCGTACAGTTCTTCGTCGGTATTCGCAAAAGGCCATAAATCTTCCGCAGAACTTTTCTCTCGAAAACTCGTAACGTCGACTAATGAGAGAACGGGAATAATGAAGGTCTTATAGAGTTTGGCCTTTGTTCGTCGAGAGAGGAGGTCCTTACCTATCATAAAAAGTGTAATGAATAATGCCCAGCTCAGAATTGAATCATAGTTTCGAATGATCCTGATCCAAATGAATATTGGTGGTTCCTTAATGCCTTAAAGCCTCAATGTATCCATAGATATATTTCTTTAAAAGAAACCTTCATTGCAAAAAACGGCCTGATATTACTAATCTGGGCAGATAATTCAGCTTTTCAAAGATTGAGAAACTTCTATCAAGGAAGACAAGTCTATACTGCCAGTAACGATCTACTTCCCGTTAGCTTTAGAATTTAGGTTGGTAAAATACTTGGATAGTTTTGATTGATAAAAAAAAAATGCATGAAAAAGGAATGAAAACGAAAATTCTCTTACCGACTTTGGTTCACAGAATCATTTATGAGCTGCTGAATTCTTAAAAAGTCCATTTAAGTGTTTTAGGATTAAATTGGAAACTGTGGGCCGTTTCATAACCCTCAGCATAGAATTCTAGAATTTATAAAATTTCCACATTACTTTATTTCAATTCCAGCAGGTGAACTCTAATAAACACAAGTTGATGATAGGCCGAAGTGTTTCGTGTGCCGATTAACTCGAAGTTTGGGATTTGCACTGCGTTTTTTTTTCTCACAGATACTCGCTTTTACCATGTCGAGTTGAGCTCACTTCAGTTGGCTTGAGTTGTGCAGACTCGCATTGTTTGATAGCAGTTGACTGAAGAGGCGTAGTTTAGCTATTTTTAGAAACTCCCTTGTGGGATGTAGAGTGTTTGATGTGGTTGGTTTAACTTTGTGACATTTGATGTGAGAATGTTGCAGTGATTTTGAGGAGTGGATTGCAGAATTGGTTAGTTTGATTATTCGTGCATATAAACCAAGACAAGACTAGTATCAAGCAAAAGTGGTAGGTTTTAGATATTTGTCTCCAGGTGTGATTTTAGATTTAAATTGGCTATATATTTCAAGTGCTTATGAACGAAATAAGACAGCAGATATATATTTTCTAAGCTGACTGACTTAGTTGATTCCCGAAAGAAATCTATAACAACAAAACAGAATATCCTTTGGGTTCGGAGTAGAGTTTACATTCCGTTTATAACCTTTTTCTTCATAAGTGACATAATATATATCACCACTCCGGTTAAATTTGTCTTGTCTCAAAATTTGGATTTCCTCAAAATTTTAATCAAAATTGTTCTTAAGTAATTCTTTTGCATACAAGTTTGTAATAACTTCTTATGCAGAAGCTCATCTTATCATACATATGCTACTTGTCATCTGTCACTTGTCCTGCATAGATGTCTGTCAGAGGCCATTTGCATCTTATCTGTTATGTACTTCACCAGTCAATTGTCAGCTTTAATCCTTGAACTAAAACCGTTAACTCTCTCCTATGGAATTTTATCTGTGAAAAATCATGTTAAATTTTCTAGAATTTTTAAGTTCGTGATCTGTCAGCTGTCAAATGTTATGTATGCATCAAATATTAAGCTTTGGTCCGAGTTAAATTTTCGGAAGCTCAATTTATATTTTTAAGCTTCACTAAGCTGACTCGCAATAGTTTTTCAAAATTTCTGTCAACAGAGCCAAAACTTCGGCATCCAATAAAAAACAAACAACTGCCGCTGCAAAGTGGAAAGTGAGTGCAACACTTGTTTTGGTGTGACAAAAATATTTGACAAACATAAGCAAACACTCACACACATACATACATGCACACTCACAAGCGCTGTCTCTTATACACATCTAGATGTGTATAAGAGACAGGTGGAAAGTGAGTGCAACACTTGTTTTGGTGTGACAAAAATATTTGACAAACATAAGCAAACACTCACACACATACATACATGCACACTCACAAGCGTGTGAACATGTCTATCACGTTGGCGAGAAAATGGAAGCAACGCATCAGTTATTAAGTGCAGGTTTGCATAAAAAAATGAGTTTGCATAAAAAAATAAGCGCCTGCAAAATGAATTCATGCAGAGTGTCGCAAAAACTCTGTGTGCACAAAAGCAACGTATACGCCTGGGTGGACAGCAGCTACTACAATTATATACAGTGCATGAGCGTGCCACACATGCATAAATCATACAATATACATGACGCAATGCTTGTGTGTGTGTAATTGTGCATACAAGCGTTTGTTACAACACATTTTTATGTTTGTACACGTGCCGGTGCGTGTGTGTATGTGTGTGTGTGTACGTCTGTACATATGTTTCAGAGCTGGCATTTTTATATGCGTTCAAGTGTTTCGCATTCGAATAACAGTTTCAGTAGCACATAACAGTATATCTGTTAGATAAAAGAATAACATATAACATCTAAAATTCGAAAGTACTAACCACAATATGTATATCTCTAGGTATGCAGTGCTTTATGGCTTACTCTAGCACCACTTGCACAGCAAAATAACACAACCAAAAATGCTGAAATAATTGAAATTTTAGTTTCAAACACACGTGTTGTCTTATGCTACCAGCTTAATGGAGATGGAAAAAAAAAATTGAAAAATCAAAAAAAATAAAAAGTTTACTTCGGCTGCACTGGAGCTATAATATTCTTACACAGTTGCATGTCTTATAGCATAAAATGGTATGCAAATATTTTTTTCTTGATTTGGACCGTCCAGTTTGTATAACAATTATATGCCATAGTTGTCTGATCTACTTAATATAGGGCAGTCGAAAAAGTCTTTTCGTATTTCTAAACTAAAATTAAGCTGAAGTTTTTCTTATATTTATAATGCACTTGAATCAACCAAATATGTACCATTTTGGTCGACCACTTTTTGCTATTTTTCCGCAAGCGACCTTATTCCATCAGTGTAAAATTTATCTGGTTTCTCGGCGAAAAGCTGCAGCAAGTAATTTTCACAGGTTTCACTTGAAGCCAACTTTAATCCATTAAGGGAGTTCTGCATTGACCGATACAAATGGTAGTCCGATGGTGCAAAGTCAGGGCTATATGGTGGATACATCAAAACTTGCCGGCCAAGCTCACCTAGTTTTTGCCGAGTCATCAAAGTTGTGTATGGTCTAGCGTTGTCCTGATGGAAGGCGAAGCCCTTTCTGTTGTTCATAAATTGTGGCCCTGCTTTTCGCTTGCCTGCTTCAATCTTAACAGTTGTTGACAGTAAAATGTAGAATGAATCGTTCGACCAGGCTGCAGCAGTTCATGGTAGATGATTCCTTTCCAATCCCATCAAACACACAGCATAACCTTCCGAGGCGTGAATCCTGGCTTTGCGACCATTTGTTGAGCTTCACCACGCTCTTTTTCGCACATTATTGTCGTAATTGATCCACTTTTCGTCTCCTGTTTCCATTCGCTTCAGAAATGGTTCGATTTCATTTCGTTTCAGCAAAGAATCGCAAATGCTAATTTGGTTCACTAAATTTTTCTCGGACAATTCATATGGCACCCAAACATCGAGCTTTTTTTTTAGCCAGCCTTTTTTAAATGATTCAAAACCTTTTCAAAAACTTTGATGATGAATGTTAAGTTCCTTAGTGTTGTTATGATTGTTTCTGTCACGGTCCTGGTCATTCTTTTTCATAATTTCATCGACTTTTTCAACGATAGGTCGACCAAAGGGAGGTGCATTTTTCAACTCAAAATTTCCAGAACGCAAGAGAGCGAAACATTGTTGTGCTACATGAACTGCATCAGCATCCTCTCAGTAAACTTCACAAATTTTATTGGTGACCTGCGTGGCATTCTTCTCCTTTATATAAAAAATTTCAAAATATAGCGAATTTCTTCATTATTTTTACTAATGTTATGTTTTCTCAAATTCCACGAATTTAGTTTTTGGTTTGTTTATATGAAGCTTCAAATCGCAGCTTTCTGACACATTGCTTGATTGGTAGCACTCGAGATCTAACGACATAGCAACGACATCTATTGACAAATACGAAGAGACTTTTTCGACTACCCAATGTATTCGAGGATTGTAGCGTTACCTTGGAAAATAATCTACGTAAAGAATTTCGTGAATATATCATGTCACATAAAACAAAATCTTATGAAAAAATAAATAAAATTTACGCACATTTTTTATGTACGATTATGGACTAGAATACATCCTCCGTTATCGCTCTCGTGACGTTATGCCAAACAGTTTTTAAACCAGAAACTTCTTTTCCTACATCTGCTCTATTTTCCGCTGTTTTGCTCAGAATCTCTCTTCTGGCAGGTCGAAATACTCACGAAAAATAACTGTAAAGTATCAAGACAATTGTTGCAGAAATGTCAGCAAAACAGATGTTTTTCGAAAATTCAAGGATACCAGATTATTAGAGTTGGTAAACTCATGAATATTAAAACTTGGTACCAAAATTTTCACATAAAGTCTCTCTAATCCACTTCATTATGAATACATTCTCGTAAACCCATTATATACCGGCAATAACACGTTTTTCGTATTTTTCTTATTTAATTTTCTATTGTTGCACAAGAAAAATAAACTTTATCGCTTTTTAAAAGAAATTTTCAACTGAAAAGTGCGACATCATCCATTAAATGCCAGCATTTTCGCGTTTCCACGTAAACGAGTGCTTCGCAAACTTTGTGCAAAAAAACACATAAACAAGAAGAAGAAGAAGCAGAAAATGAAATACGATTAAAACACTTAAAAGAAGAACGTCAAACGGAAAACAAAGAAAGTATTAAAATGAGGCATTTAAAACAAAAACAAAAGCAAAAAAAAAAAGACATGAACGAAATTAACACCTACGCGCCTAGACCTGTGGCAACAACAAAGCAATGTTGCGAGGCAAACGCGTCAGACAAGCGATTTATTCATTAACTTATGCGCAGGCAGTCGACATTGCACTTGTTCAACACCTCGCCCCCCACTCACACGCTTAATCGCACGCCTACTTGACGCAGGTTTCACTTGTCAGCGCTCAGCGACCGTTTCCATTTCTGTCAAGTGTTATTGCAGTTGCGCAAATATGATATGGTGAGACGGCGAATTAACAAACGAATCATGCACCGAAAAGGGGGTTTCGTTTTGGAATGCAGTGGCCAAGTTGAAATTTCGGACGCATATATTCTCCTGAGTTTAAGAAAGTCGGGTTGCTCAGCACCAAATTCTAGGACTTTATACTAAGAACTCATTTCTATCAGGTATGGAGGGTAATGGAAGTCCAGGCGGTGCTGACACTACAGCTCTGAGAGTATTCGATGCAGTACGCACCGGGGGAAGCAGAGAAAAACCTCCAATTCATTGGAGAGATCAAGTGGAGAAGGACCTGGCTGAATGAACCGACTGCCGCGCCATTAAAGAAAAGGCAGCACTTTAAGAAGATTAAATAATTTGGGTTCTTCTGCATAGGTTTCTCCTTTTTGTTAAAAATATGTTCTAGAAACGAATATGATAACCCAACATAGCCTTGGAATGGCTCCAGTTGTTGGATCCTAAGAGATGGGAGCAAGATTAGATGATTCTTTTCAGCATCATATACCTGATATGGTTCTTACTGGTCCGTCCTGCCGACTACAGCTGATCACAACTTCGGCTTGAGTGAAGAGAACTTAAAAAATCTTAACAAACCTAAATTAAAGCCAAAAACTAATAAATACGTACAGCTTTAAATCAGACCCTAAACCCCGAAACGTTGTAAAGTGTATGAGCTGAGCTAGCGAGGAATATAAATGACTAAACAGATCGCACGGTTAAAATGTGATTATTAAAAGCTGTCACCGTCTATCGCTATTAAAGCACCCTGTACATGCATTGAAGAAGCCTGCGATGTCTGGTGTAAGGAATTTGCGTTAAAATTTCAACTGTAAAATGATATAATTCGCTTAAGCAAAAGCTGTACGGTTACTACATACAGTTACGCCCCTCGTCATATATATTTATGCATACATATACATATGTATCATATATTGTAGTTGTGTATATGGGCATACATATTAATAGCAAGTGCTCATATTCGGAAACAGCCGCCTTATTGTATTTTTTTATTCTTGCTGACATCTGCGCAGAATTTCTCTTTCCGCCTGCACTTACACATGTATGTGTTTGTGTGTGTGTGTGCGTAAGTGTTTAAGCTGCAGCTGCAATGCGTTTGCACCTCAACCGTGACATGTTGAACTTTTTGATAAAAATGAAGTGAAATAAATAAGAAAGAAAAACGCGCTCGTGAAAAAATCCAATTAGCACTTTTGCGCTCAAGCTGTGCGCTGCTCACCGGCTGCTGTTCGTCATTTGCGCAGCATCACTTTCATTTCAGCCATCGAAAAGTGTGTTGCTGTCCTTCAGCCGCATGTGCGTACGAGTGAATTTTGGCTTGCACTTGCATGTGCAGTCATCAGCGCTGGCGTATACACCTGCAATTGTAAATATATACATACATATGTATTTATATTATGTAGGCATATGTATGTATATATATCTTATGATATATGCAAATTCATGTATTTGTTGTTTGTATATACTCAAATTGCCATTCTCATACTTTTATTAACTAACTTCTCAGCGCGCAGATACGAAATAAGTACTTGTAGAGATTTCATTAAGATGTTAGTACGAAAAAGTGCGACCGGAAGCGAATATTTTACGTTTTCCGTAATTGTAAATATTTGAGGAAGGCGAAATTATTCGGGTTGTTTTCAATAATTTAACTTTGCCACGAATCTCAGTATTCCATATCACGTTCGTAGTCTAAGGTTTCTGTCCATTTGGAGACCAAATTAACTTCAATTAGTATTCCATTCCGCGGGTAAATAATATTTCGAAAATGTATTTTGCTAAGTTAGTAGGACTGCCCTTAATTACTATGCCAAATATGAGCGCGATTTGTCAACCGCTTTGTTTACAGCAGCTGCTTAAGTCGGTACACCTCAGTAGTGCATTGCGATTTTCACCATTCAAAAAAAGTCGATCAAAGAATTTGTCCCAACTTTTGTAAATCTAACCGGCTTTCGTGCAAATATTGGAAAAGGCTTACGCTAATTCAGTTTTATCAAAAACAGAAATCTACAAGTGTTACACAACTTTCAAAGACGGTCAAGAGATCGTTGAAGACTTGCCTCTTTCTGGGCAAGATTTAACCTGATGAAACTATTTAAAAAGTGAGCGATAGATGTTTTAAAATCCTCGGGAAAGTGTGAGATATTGCATATCCCTTCAAAATATTTTGATGATATTTTGGTAATGAAACGCGTTTTTCCTCGATTCGTGCCGATAAAGCTGAATTTTTATCAATAATAATCCCCTTAAACAAGTGTCTTTGGACATGTTTAATCGTGTGAATTCCGATCCCAGCGCATTGTAACTGGTGATGATGCATGCCGGAGAATTAGCCTGAGAGACATAAATGTGTTTAGTAAATAGGTATAGTTCTGGTCCGATGGAGTTCATCTTAACTGTACTTTGTTTGTGGCTCAATCTCTCCTCTTTACCGAAATAATGTTTCATATCCGCCAGAGCAGAGTTCGCAAGCAGGTGGTAAAGTTAAATGCCCCGTTTTCAATTATTTTCCTGTATCTAGAGCACCATTCATATCGGCATCATTTGTTTCAATAGTATCTACGTTATGAGCATTACAATTCAAGTTATTTTATCTAACATTGCCCGGTTTTGCCAAGTCTTCGCTCAGTTATCGCGCTGCATTGATTTTTTCCATTAAAAACGTTCGATAGTACCTCTGATTAGACGTAGATTGTGGAATTATAATTTTTGTGAATTTCTAGTTCGTTATGCGATTCTAATAGTTTAGTAGTCGGTCATGCTTTACTCAAAATCCAAATTCTGCATTAGCTTTGTGTCTTTGAATTTGTTCTTCTTCAAAGTCGTTTTATTGATGTCCCAATTTCGTGTCCACAAATAATTGCTTTGGTTCGTTGTGACCTCCAAACATTTCACCGTAGTCTCAGATCGGTAGATTAGAGAAATTATTCCACCTTAAATGAAGTAGAAACATCAGTACCATTCGAAATTTTTCATAATTGGACTTCAACCACGCTTATTACATACATAAATTAAATAATTAAAAAAATGCTCTCTCATAAATGTCCAGAAAATTCATAAGCCACAAGAGAACTGCAAAGGCTTGCGAAGGAAATAAGTAAGAAGCACTCGTAGTAATTTTCATTGTGTGAATCCAAATTTCTTCCAAGACTCGTAACTCCTTTAGACACGATATATATACATATGCACACCCTTTATTTGTGCACAGATATTATGTACCACCTATAATGACAAGCAACCACAAAATAAACACTGTGCAACTTGATGAATTATTTAATTTCGGCCATTTAATGTGAAAACGCAACATTATGGCCAAGGAGGCTATGTGTAACCAGTGAAAGCGGATCTTAACGACGAACCCATATCACAATTGAAACACGAAATGCTAAATATCCCGCACAAGTAAGAGTTTCCTTTGTAGATTTAACGTTGGAATAAAGAAAATGCTTGAATTCGCACGTCTCTATCCTCGTAGTTGTTGTGCGCGTAAAAGTATGCAAGCTTGAGGTAAGAAAAGGAAAGGTAGGAGAGGTAGAATCCTGGCATGGGAGTATGGAGAACATAAAGGGCGTAATACCATAAATAAACAGAAGAATGTGTGCGGTAAAAATAATAAAGAGAAAGCGCAAATAAAGTAAATGAATGAAGCCAAGAAATGCGCAGTGAGCCGGAAATGTCTACAGAATTGTGCCAATCGAGCGGGCAAAAGCAACACAGCGCCTTTTGTCTGCAGCGTTCGCACGTGCGACGGTTTACCTTACAAGGGGCACTTGACAAAACGTGTACTCAGGTATTTTTGTGCGAGTATATGGGTTACATATGCATGTATATGTAAATATGTGTATATGTATGAGTTGTTCTGATTGTAAACTGTAGACTTGCGTGTTATACAGAGGATGTGATAAAATTGGGTTCGCTTAAAATATCTGAAATAACTTTTGCATGGCACAAATGAGGGGTTTCCTTGTAACAAACTGAACTTACTTTTGCGCTGATAGTTTCATTGATACATGAATAGGGCGTTCATAAAGTGCAAACCCGCTAGATGGCGCTAGTGTCATACTTGCAAAATAATATTTATTTTCCGATCGCATTATATTTGAAATTCAAACTGGCAAGAATAATCCGACGATGTTTCATCCGGAGATGGCGCTTGATAATTGAGTTCGTTACATAAAGTTTGAGGTTAGATGAAAAAGTTTTAGATCTCTTTATTGCCACGAACTTTGTCATATAACCAGGTCACTCCGCTTCCTCTTTTCCAACACTGATCGCCCGTAAATTATTTGTCATTTAATTTCTGTTGTTTTATCTGTCTCTTCCATTGAGCTTAAACCTACTTTTATCATACTCTTGCAACCAGTTGCTGCAGAGTATTATAGTTTTGTTCACATAACGGTTGTATTTATCAACTATATAAATATAAATAATCAGGATGACGAGCACAGTTGGAGTTCTGTTGACTGTCTGACCGTCTGTCCGTCCGTCCGTCCGTCGGCCCGTCCGTGAAGGCTGTAACTTAGGTAAAAATTCATATATGTATATCGATGAAACTTGGTATGTAGGTTCCTTAGCAAAAAAAATTACGAGTTGATAAATGAGCGTATTCGGGCTGCTGCCACGCCCGCAAATCGTCATTAACCGAAAACACATCAAGTGCCACAACTAAGCACAAAATTATGATATAAAGCTGTAACGTGGCACCGTCCATTTCTTGGTGAAATCCCATATCTTGCGACCCGCCGATGAACCGATTTCGACAAAATTTGGTACGTGGCATTCCTCTTACTCTCTTATGTCACAGTGGACAAAATCCCGGCCTATTTTTCATATAACACAATTTTAGATTCCACTTGATTCGTTCAGTTTCCAGTATACAAATCGAGAAGCAGTTAATATAACGGAATAAAACTTTGCACGAATAATGTCTTTAGTATATGCCAACTTATGATCAAAATTTGTTCAAATCCCACAAAACTCTTCAAGGCCCAATTTACCGAATAGTAGACTCCAGTACCTATAGTTGACTCTTGATCGAAAATGTAGGGCAGAGTGTGTTATATATAACTGTAATTAGGGGATAATCCTTCTCTTATAATGCTATGGCTGTATGCCAAAATCTGACCAATACTTTGCTTAGCCCCCATATACCTAATATAATATAAAACTTTTCGAACTTCGGGGTGACTTTGTACCGCATATATTGACCAATATGTGAGTTATCTCAATGAAAATAAAAGAACGTGTTTTTCTCATAGCGGTGTATCTTTGTGCCTAAAATAGATAAATTTGAGCGAAAACTTGGCCTAACTCCTATATAACTAATATCAGGATTTTCGAACATTCCGCTCTATATGATTGGTTTTACACCTTAAATTATTTCCCTGGCTTTGATTGTAGAAAGTTGCAAGAGTATAAAATGTTCTATTGCACCCGAACTGAGCCTTTTCTTACTCGCTTTGCTTTTAAAAACTATCTAGCCTGGTCTAGTAGTGCTGGAACAAACTTATTTTAAAATCAAAAACTAAAGAAATTTTATTTTTGTCCACTTTTTTTGACACCCACTGTATGCAGAGGCACAGATTTTTAACACATACATCGTAACGCAAATCTTTTTACCCACACTACTATTTATACAAGTACAAACATGTGTAACTCCATGTCTTCGACCGAATTAACCGAAAACCGCCTAATCGCTACAATTTGTTTAGCATACACACAACAAAAAACAACAACTAAAAAGCCGTACGCGTCAATTTACCTTTTTCACCATTTTTTGCCAACGTTTGCTGCATTTATGTTGCTATTTATGTACCCATCTACATACCTTAGCCTCGCATACTCAATTTCAAGCCAATTTCTTGTATTTCATTGTTTTTTTTTATTATTTATTTTTTGTTGTTGTTTGTAATTTTTTATGCGTGCAAACCATGATGGTCTCAAATGGATATTTGCACCATTAGCACAAAGTGCGCGATTTTATTGTAACACATTTGTTGCTGTTGCTGTAGCATGTCACACGTATGCACGTGTTGTTGCTGCTATTATTGTCGTTATTGTTTGTTGCTGTTGTTATGCTTGTTTATTTTGCAAAAAATGCCAATTATTTTGTGCAAATGTACTTATATTAATCGCGTTCCTTCCACCCCCTCAATCGGCGCCTGCAATTGTGCGCTAGCATTTCAATGGTTGTGCAACGGTGCGTATGAGTAACATGCGGTGTCGGTGGAGTGAGTGGGGCGTTTATGATGCAAAAAAAAGTGGCTGGAGGCGGCTGAGGCAAGGCTATTGTGTTGCCATATAAATGACAGTGCCGTTTTTATGTATTTTTAATGGTTATGAATGGGGTGCTAAGGGATTTTATTTTATTTTTATTTCTTAAATTATATAATTCTTGGTTGTTATAAATTTTCTATTAAATTTTACTACAATTTTTCTTCCGCCGTTTTCCAATAGATGTCTGTAGGGTCAAGCACTGATCGATTGAATCGTTTTATATCGATCTTGGACATTTGTGACAACATTAACCCAACAAAATATTTGTAGAGATCTGTTTGCATCCTAAACTTATTCTCAACTGAAAATGTCACTTTTTGAGCCGAATTCTCGACACATGCAGGAAATTTTGCTTTTCTTTTTTTAAAAGTGCGGCTGAGGTCCACGCTTTACTGAGGCTACTACTACTACCATCTATATGATTTCTATGAGGTGTTAAAGAAATATAGAATTTTTGTAAAGCAACTTATGTTAGTTTACAAAAAAATTCGTTTGTTAATTAAGCATTGCTTTTTGAGGCAATAAGGGAAAACACTTTTGGACCGTTTTTACACAATAAATCCTTAAATTTACAAAAAAGGGCAAAGTTGTAGACCTATACTTCTTTATCTCTTATCTTATGGGTATTTTAATTAATTTTTTATATCTCTGTTTTTGTTGTTTTCTTATTTTTCTTTAATACTTTTCCGTTTTTGTTGTGAAAATTCGCTCTACAAATCCTTAGCTGCAGAAATGTCTGCACAGCTTTCTGTGTTATGCCGCAAAATGCTGGAAAATTGCAAAGTGAAAGCAGCAGAAATGCATGCGAATTGAAAAGGGAAATATTTGCAAATGCGAAAATGCGGAAAATAAGCTTAACAACATAAATAGATGCACACACTTTCCTTCCAAGTGGATTTGTGTTACAAAAATTTGTTCTCACATTTACTAAATCCTTTACACATACATGCGTATATCTGTGTTATCCGACTACTTGCTTGTGCCTCTACGCATATTTCCATTCACTTCCATTTCCAATTTGTTGATTTGGCGAAAAATAAAGTACGCATGCATCAATTTGTAATTTGTTTGGTATAGCCAAATATTGCTGATGCCCCGCCCCATCAAATCAGACAAAAAAAAAAAAAAAAAAAAAAAAAAAAATTAATACGGAAATAATCGTGAGGGAGAAATAATTATGAGTGTTCAAGCATAATCCAAATAAACTAAGGGGTATATGTAAGAGCTTTGCGTATTGTGGTTTCATTATGAAGTTAGTGAGTAGTGGGTGAACAGCAAGCAGATAGTTCTAGCTTCCAATGCGAAAACAATGTTTCTGTATGGTTGTAGGTTGTCTCTTATATTTCGCGCACAATAACAAATATTATTCATAGAAAATCGTTTTATTGTTCTTCAAAATATTCTCAATTAATTCTTTTGCCTGCGTTTGCACCAACTCTCGAAGCACTGTGGCCACTCTGACGGAAATCAACTTGCATTCTAAACGAAAACCCGGTTACTTAAGGCTACTCTTTGAAGGCTTTAAAAATCGATTTTTTTTGAGGATTTTTTTTTTGGGAGGGAAAGAAAAAAGTGATTGAAGCGAAATTTTTAGGGTTTATAGTTTTATATTTAAACATTACACACAAATTTTTTGGATGCGAAATCGTTGATATTCTGCCTTTGGGAAGCAATTGCCCGATACATCTCGCATGTGCATTTGTCGGACGGCGGGCAGGATGCAGGTCGCGATTTTTATCCGAAGGAAAAAAATCAATAATATTCATATTTTTCAAAATTCCAAAATAAGAGTAAAAAATTGAAAAATAGTGGTTTTTGACCGAAAAAAATTACTTTATGTTGTTTAAAAATATGTTAATAAAAATATGTCCATACGACGTTTATTTTTTGTCTATCCTGTCCGCCAATTAAGAAAAATTGTAAAAATTAAAAACCGAGAAATCATCTGTCAAAGTTTTCGCTTTCTGGCCAATCGCTCATATATCTGCTAGGCGCTCGGTCACTATTTCCCTTCTAGCTTCGAAAATATTTCAAATTCTAATCATCATCTAAAACTTTGGGGACATATTCTTAGATTATTTTTAAAGAGACTTAAGCAAAAAAAAAAAGAGATTTTTTGATGCTTCTAAAGCAGGCTTCCCCCTTAAGATGTCAAAACCCTTGACGTTTTACTTTGTTTCTTCAAACAGGAATAAAAAGAAGTCAGTCGGTGCCAAGTTAGGACTAAAAATAAGATTATTTATCAAATCGATGTTTTAATTGCCTAAAAATGAGGTTGTTTCAGTCATTGTGTGTGAGCTCGCATTGTCGCGGTGAAGAGCGATAAGTCTTCGGTAGTTGGTTCTACATATTGCGTGAAAGACATTTGAAAAAGAAAATATATTGTATAGCTTTCAGAATTTACTGTGCTAGTTATCCTAGTGTTATGATTTTTTAGTGGTTTGGTTAAAAAAACAAAACAGCGATTTGCTTGGAAGTGCTTCGTTAGCTAACAACTTTTCGTGGATTCGGCTCGTACGAGTAAATTCACTATTCATCATATGGTGTTGTTGTATTGTAGAAGCTATAACAATATTTCTTGGAATTGTTCGATATTAACCCACAATATTATGGATTAGCGACGCAACAATGTACATACATATATTAGTATAATTATTGTAAAGCAAAGTTTGTTGCACAAATGTTACATTGATTTCCGAAACTGCTGCTTTCTTTTCAACTTACCAATTCGTTCCTCGAATCGCGTGCATAGTCATGAATGAATTCATTTCAATACCATCGTTGTTTTTGTTTTTCCATGCTAATCACGTAAATTCTAGTTGCTGATTGCTAATGATTCTGTTGCTCTTCCAATATGTAGGCGTAATGAAGCTATTTACAGGTAATGAGTTCATTTACGAGCTTAATACATATAGTCCACCCAAAAAGCGTGAATCGCATGGACTTAAAGTGCTTTAAACTGTGATGGCGTTGCTAAAATTTAGCTTTGATGTCATTGACCTCGGATTTGTGCTGTAATATGTTAAAAGATGTTAGTGAAGTGGACGATTTCGGGATGTGGGGTTGAAGGCTGTCAGCTAAAGAGCAGAGCTATTTAAGGTTTAACATAGGTTTCCTCGGGTAAAAAAAAAACATCTTTTTAAATTTTTTTTATTCTTTTAAAAAACTAAATATTTTTTTAGAATTTTTACGCATCCGACCCGTTCCCATTTTACCGTTAGCAGTTTTAGAGTGCGCCAAGACACGCGATGCTATTGACAGTGAGATTATACACTCCCTGACCAATCCCGAACACACTGTCAATGAGTTCAAGGATAGTATGGCTGCTTTGCTATCTCAGTGAATGGTTACTTTTCCGAAGGAGGCTGCACTCCGCAGCAGAGATGATGCTATCTTAATAGCTGCAACCTCGGTTTCTCGACTCCATGATCAAATGCTCCGGTATGAAGTCAAAGCGTGTGAGGGTATCCGAGTGTTCAGATACGTGTTTTTTTTTAAACCCTGATTCGCTGAGTCTAATAGCAATTTTCACAGCTATACATCTTCCGTCGTGCACAATATGCATGATGGCGTTAAGTGCCATGGTTTTAGTGGACTTTAGTGCCCCACATATGCACATGTGTCTTTCCAAGTGTATTCCTTTCTAGAGCCCTCCACCACATAAAGACTCCATAGAACATAATGGGATTGACTATGGCGTCGTAGAGCCAGATGACCACTTTTGGCGAGCGACCCCACATTTTGCTAATAACTCCTCTTTAGCAATCATTCAACGCAGTCCCGGTAACCGATGCCTGTTTTCCTCTCTCTTTTTTATATTCGGCTTCAATGAAAGCTTTTGGATATTATATCTTTTCTTTTATAAAAAATATTATTTTTTTTCTCTCCCTTTACAGTAGCCATTAGAGATATTAGGTTGTCAAAAAAGTCTTGCGGTATTTTTTATTGAATTTTCAATTGTTCATAAAATTTTGTTTGGTTATTCATGCCTACTATGTCGGTCTCTTTCGACCAACTCAGCGATTTTATCGCAATTTTCGACGTCAGGCTTTCCGGAGCGTGGCGCATCTTCTAAACGAGATTCATTCTTCTAAAACTAGAACTACGCGCTCTCAGCGCCAACTTGCGAAAATACCGCAAGACTTTTTCGACAACTTACTTGTTGTCTTGCGGCTGTCTTGGCGGACAAACCTGTTCCCGTTCTCACCAATTTTGTGAAGTATTCGTGTTGTTATTGTGTAATCCTTCACCTAGCAACCCTCCTAAAAGAATTTAAAATATTTACATCGAAAAAGTGCTGGTTCCCCAGACGACGTTACCAACAAAGCCTTTTAGTTCGTGTGGTTTCTCTCAGAACTTAAGGACACGCATTCGATGTTGATAGTTGATTGTTCGATATTAATTTAATGAAGTAATTCTACAGCCTCATCATATCTTTTAAAGCGTATTTTCCGCTTTCGTTGTCACACAATTTACAGTAATAATTTATTTTCCTCGCATTGCTTGTTTAATCAAATAAATTAGCCCTTTAATTACTTCAACGGTTATTTGTATGAAATTAGAATAACTAGACATTTGCAATAAAGGTCTCTACCCCACCTATGCCCATTCTCTAAGTTGAAAACAGTGCGGTAAATGGTAGTCAGCGCTTTGAAGTGAACTCGACTGCTGATTAAATTTACATAAAGTTAGCAACGGTACTTGTGTGTAGTGAAATTCTCATTACTGCTGATAGACTTTTGTGAACACCAAGGCTATGAGGCCATCATTTATTTACTTAATCCTAGATTAGTAATTAAATACACAAGACGAGCAAATTGATAGTGTCATTAATCAGTCTATAACAGGAAATGATTTTGTAGCGAAGGAACAGGGCGTTTTGCTATTGGCTGAGATTTACTCAAGATGGAAATGAAACAATATTAAGACTCGGTTAAAAGCATCAGTTCTAGTATATGTTGTTAATAATGTATATTTGACCTACAACATTTTGCCAGTTCTAGTAGTAGCCAATGTATACCCATGCGTCTTTTCAGGGTGGTGTTCCACTTGTTCAGAAATATGTCTGTAAGTATTGTTGTATTTAAAAGAATCATTCAAATTGAAAGTGAGAGCGCTAATATTTTCTTAGAATATCCGCTAATGTGCGAACTGATTTGAAAATTTATTAATAAGCGTAATTTCTATAATATCAAGTAACGCAATTTCGTGCTCCTTTTTTGAAGTGCCAATAAATTAATTTGATTTTCGATGGATTTTTAAGACGAAGCTTCACTTAATTTCGCAATATTTCTTATATTTTTGTGCTTATTCGTACTTCCTTGAAAAGAAGCCATTGATATTGATGACTATTGACTTTCGGACTCATGAGTTACATGAAAAAATACTCAAGCGCCTGCATATGACTAGCAGCACTGACCAATTAGTTGGAAGAAGGCACAAAAAGCGCTCACGAAAACTTCTACATAAGGAGTCCTTTATGTTTAAACGTAAGCATGTGCGAGTAACACATATTTACATTTCTACCTAAGTATATTTGTATAAACGTTTCTTTACCCACTTTTCATCAATTTGTGGTTATGTGAGCTACTCTTGATTTATAAATATTGACATTTATTTGCTGTAATCCATATGCTGACGATTATTAGTATAATGAATATTGAAATTAATGAGCGTATGAAATTCCAATGAATCACTCAGTGCACGAGTGCGTGCAAATACACTTAGTTGGCATTCCAAAATTGCAGCGAATTAGCGAAGAATTAAGCTCTAAAGCTGGAAAATATGCAATTTCGTTCAATTAAATAACTTTACAAAAAAATCGTTAATATTCAATAATGATGATGGACCGCGTAAAGCGCGATTTTAATTCACTTAGTTATAATATATAATAATTTGTTAACCCAATAAGCCACGCCACGCATAGAGCAGTTTTGGTCCTTTGCGATAACAGATGGAGTTCAGTTGCCAAGGACCAAGAGGAGTAGTAATCCTTTAGAATGCCTCCACTTGACGCGAATTTTAACAGACTCTGCGGCCTTACTATCGATACTTCGACTATCGACTTGTCAATGCGGGGCAAATGCATAAGAGATTCTCCCGTTTTCCTTGGTGCCCTGCTCTAAACATTTGCTGCACTCTTCTCGATCTGCCAGCCCCCATCTTGCGGGCGTGTGTCGCGACCAGACAATGACCAGTTAGTATTCCCATCATGTTCTCTTCTATCGAGTGCCAATAAGAGTTTTGTGTGCTTCCGATCTACTGTTTTGCACATGACTTTTGCAGTTTAGCACTCAGGGGGCTCGTTCCATCATATTTTGATTTTCTTTACAATACTCCTGTCCAGATTGTCGTAAAGACAATGATGGGTTTCTCAATGTTGATCACATTTTCGGATGTTAGTCGTACACCATTCTTGGATATCGTGTCCACTATTTCTTTGCCTTTGAAGCCTGGAACCCAGTGGAAGTGAAGTTGGTTGCTTCTCGCAACACTTTCTACAGCTACCCTGCTTCCCAAGACACTTCAGGTTTGATTACTGCTTGGCTGTCTATGTAGTAGATGCTGACTCTGGAGTTGCCTGCAGGTGCATTAGAGGCCAGTTCCGCGGCTTTCATAGTAGTAAAGACCTGAGAAATATACTGCAGTGGTCCGGCAACATATGCATAACGCTGGACAGTATATTCCAGCACCAACTCAATTGTCTATTTTCGAGCCATTCATATAGATGTTTAGAGTTTTGCCCAACCTGACCTTTCGTAATCTTTCCACCACATTGTGTTTTCGCAGCAGTTTGCTGCGCAAACCTAGCCCAAGGTATTTGGTTCGGTCCTTGAGAGAGTTGTACCCTGGCAGCATAGATACTTCGGAAATATTGAAGATTATATAAGTTTATGTCTTTCAGTTTTATTGGACCTTACCAACATCCAGAACTAATCTACTACTTGAGCTTTAAAATCAGACTTTTTAATAGAGGGAACCATGCGTAGAAACCTTTATTTTATGCTACTAATGAATGTTTCTCTTGATGTGGCTATGACATCAAAAATAAAACAATTCCGGTAGTAAAACTAACTGAAAATTAAATACAATTGCTTTGAAATCTAAAAACGTGCAAATTTGTTGGAAAACTGTTATCAACTTACAAACTAGTTACTTTTTAACCACTTAATTTGCTGCTAGTTACTTCTGGACTAGTTACTTTCGGACCAGTTACTTTCAGCATAGTTACTTTTAGACCAATTACTTTTGAAACTAGTTTGTTTTGTACAAATTACTGCAACCAGCTACTTTTAGTTCCTTAGAAACGAATTAAAAGAATTAATTAACAGCTTTTTGCGTAACCGTCAAGATTTGTTTTACTTTCAATGAATTTAAAGACGTTTATTTCGCATACTTATCCTCTTTTGGTTCCTCTTATCTGGTTATTTGGCTGTCCGCTTTGGTTTTGGTTCCATTCCTGCCTTTAGATATATTTACAAGCCTAGTTAGCTGAGAGGCTTGTAAATATATATGCGTCTGGAAGCCGGAACTTTGAACACCAACATTTTTATTTTCTTCATCTTATGAGTTGTAGGGTCAAGAGGTCATTGCTTGCCATAATCGCTCTGCATATTTGTATTGTAATCATCATCTCGTGGATTTTCTCTCATTTGCTACTCGCTGGAGCATATACGAATATTTCGTTGATTGGAGAAAGTAAAGGATACGCTCCTCCTCTTTGCTTGAATAACTCAATTTCAAAATTTTAATTGAATAATAAATCACCGAGGGTATGAGAAATACGTGTTGAGACAGGAAAGCATGCAGAACGAGAATGATTGCAGGTTCCCAGTGTGTGGGTTTAGCTCTAGTCCTAATGATCTCGTTTGTGTGCCGTATCCAGCTATCTATGTATTACATAGCAGCCTTATAACTTGTTGATGCCTTCACTTGTCCAGAATGTTGTTCTAACATATATTTGTGTAACAATCGAGTATACATCAGTATCTGAATATCCTATATTATACAAAATATTATTTTCTTGATAGAAGCTGATAAATCTCCAACTTGTTTTTTTGTAACTTGATAGTCTAGTATTGGATTCTCGTTTTTTTAATCAAAATTCAGCTGTGAATCATGCACTATTCTAGTTCGATCAATGGCACCTCTCTTAATAAGATTGTATAACGTCACAGTGTGTTAATGAAAATATTTCGATCACTGGTAATTATCTGGTTTACACAAAATTGATTAATTTTGTCATTCTGTTGTGGGTACATTCCTATGTAGTATGTGATTTCTATTTGTCATAAGCTTTTATGGCAATTATTGCCTGCTCTCGACAGTATTGTGTCGCACGTCAATTACCTTGTCAGTTAAGCCCCTGCCTGCCTGTCTATACAGCAAAAAATGGTATATCTTATGCATACAGCAACAAACACATTCATATGTAGGCAAGCACTCAATCACTTTGAGAAACATAAACACTAATGTCAATAACAAAAACATACGGATGATACATGCAAATAATGTTTGATGAGCTTTTGAAGCGACCTTAACTTTTCGGCTCTCATTAACATTTAACTTATCATCACGAGCACACTTGTAGACGAGGATGCCCGATTGGAAAAATTGTGAAAATATTTGTCTTTGGTACGTACAGTTTGCCAAATGGTTATTATCGGTTCAGATTAGAGTTAGAGTTTAGTTAGAGTTTCCACGATGTGCTTTCTAAAATTTTGGAAATTACCTTGGACAGCCAGAAAAATTTATTGGATTGTTGTGCATTTGCTTTTTGTTTCAAATGAAGTTTATACTTAACATAGTTTCAATTCAACTTAACTTTATTTTACTTAGACTTAACTTTGTTTTACTTAAACATAAATAAACATTTCCTTGACCTAACCTAACTTAACGTAAATTGACTTTACTTAAGTAAACTTAAGTTAGGCTGACAACGCGAAAAATAAATTTTTACTTAGTTATACTTAAACTTAATTATCGGTAAAATTAAGGAAGTTTTAATCTTAACTTAACGTAACTTAACTTAACGTAATTAAACTTAAATTAGCCTAGCAGTGCGAATTGGAAATTCTACAAAATTGTGGAAATCGAACATTAAGTTAAGTTTAAGGCAAGAGCTAATTTGTGCTCCAGTCCATTGCAGAGTGTATGATAGCAAAGATGCGGTGATTTTCTCTCCTCTTGTGTAAACTTTATGTTTCGGTTCGTGCTCAGAGCTCTTCTAATGACTCTAGATACCATATATTAATAAAAAAATTTCATAATTTTCCAACCTTGCGGGGTACTTTCTTTCGTCATCTTCATAAACATATATTTATGAAGCCTTAAACACTAATGCATAACTCAAATGAGTTCATGCATCATTTAAACATCATTTCGCTCACCAAAGCATGCGCGTGTGTCAACACTTATGTAGGCTATAATATACCGAGGCGGGCGACACACGACTGTACCACACACACCTTTGTCTCTAACAACACAAATTATACACACTCCAAGGCATTGAGAGCGGCACCGCCGCTGGGAGTACACAGTTTTCAAAATGAAAAAACAAAAAAAAAATCCAATAAATATGTTAGTGCGCAAGGTGAGCAATGAGCTGAACTGAGCTGTGTATAAAGGTGAGCGTGCTGATGACAATGATTACTTCCGTTTCCGTTATGTCGCAGCGCCACAAGACACTTTTGACGTTGCTACCAAAGGGATTTGACGTCAGCGCCGGCACGCCGCGTGTAGTGGCAGCAGCTGCGGGGCGTGTGTTATGGGTCGAGTTGTCAGTGTGTTTGCTTTCTGAACTCTACTTCCCTTAACAAATTGCTGTTTTTTTCTGTAGCTCATCCCTCCGAAGATTTGCTTTGTTTATTTACGTTGAATTCTTGTTGTTTACTTTGTAGTTGTTGTTTGATTGCTTCGTCCGCCATTCGTTGAGTTGGGTAAATATTATAGTATTTATTATCTTTTGCATTGTTTTTGTTATTGCGCGTTGTGAGCTCACTTACTTATGCATATTTGTTGTTGCACGCTGTTGCTTTCACTAAAAATGTTTTTAAGTTTGCTGTTGTTGTTGTAATTTCATACCACTTGAACTCGTACCACCTGGCCGCTTTGTTTTTCATGTTTCGCTTAATTTTCCCATGATACCAGCTGTGTCTCCGCGCAACATGTTTCTTACAACAACCACCCACACTCCGCCGCACTATCCCTGCTATAGCTAGCTTCAAGTTTTCTACTTCATATTACAGGCTTTTCTTTGCTCGTGCGTCTTGTCAAACTGACAGTAAGGTAGCGATAACAAGTTACTGTTACAAAGTCCCCATTGAACGCGATGTACTATATTTCAAACACGACCGTACAAAACAAAAGACTCTTCATACCTATATGTACATATATACATATTTCTTGTACACTATATATATATAATTTTGTTTTATTTACCTTCGTTGTTGTTGCTTAATAATTGACAATCAGTAGCCGGTTTGGTGTTGTGTTGAAATGTTGTAGTTGCTTCAACCCATCATACCATAAATTCAAAGAGAGAAGTAAGGTTGGTGTCGAGCTCGGGGGAAAAGTCAGCATGGTCATGCGTGATTGATTTTGTTTGGGTAGGCGTGTATATGTTTTTGTTCATGCGAGGACTCTTTATTGTGCGTATTAATGCACAGAGCTACACTTGGCTTGAGTAAAATAACAAAGAGGAACTTGTGTCATTTGCCTTGTTGGCAAAACGATGTAGAACCAAATTATAATCCAAGTGTCGGTATCCACTAGTTTATGTACATACATACCATATATGATCACAAAATATGTAAAGCTGGGTTTCAAGCCGTGTTGTTGTAGCGGTTTCAAGCCGTCGTGTCAGTTGGTAGTTAGTATAGGGGGAATTCTGAGCGCCATTCCCCTGGGAGTGATCATAAACGATTATTTTACATATGGCTCAAGCAGTTCACTACTTCTGGTCTTAGACCAAAACCTCCTCTGGGTGGCCAAAGAAAATCAGTTGGAGGCGAGCTAAAGCAAGAAGGCGAAAAATCCTTCCCAGGGTTGTGCGCTGGATTCATTCCTGATCGTCAGTCTTTACTAGGCCATCTTTTGCAACGGGTATCTGGGATTCAACCACGACCATTTTCGCTAGACATTGTCTTAAGTGACCCACTTTTCACCAATAGTAACCATTTGCTCCACTAATGGATGATTTGGTCGCAGATCGTACAGGGTTGTCTGCGACTGGTTTCGGTGGAGGGCGTTCCTAGCTAACGAACGACGGCTGGTTAGCACTCGATTATTGTCTTTTTTGAGATCTAAGGTACAGTCCACCATAAATTTGTTCCTCCTGTTTCTCCAGTTTTTCGTATAAGTGCTCAAGAGACTGAAATGATGGCTCGGATCCGTCAAGACATTCCAACCGATTGGAAGATACACCACGACAACACCCCGTCTCACACCGCCTTTCTTGTGAACAGTTACCAAGTGTCTATACACGACAAACAAATGCGTTCGATCTTTATGTGTGCGCATGCGGTTTACTCGTGTATGGGTTTGTGCGGGACCGATCCATGTTCGCGAAAATGTTTGATTTTTTATGGCGATGGCGTTGTGTGTGCACAAAATCTCATTTCTCTCTTGTCGTCGAACAGTGAAGATCGCGGACGAACAATGGCAATTGTTAAGGGGGGAGCCTGCTTTAGAGGCTTCAAAAAATCGATTTTTTTGGGAGGGAAGAAATAATTGATACAAGTGAAATTTCTAAGCTTTATAGATTTGAACATCTTTCACAATTTTTTTGGATGCGAAATCATTGATATTCTGCCTTTGGGAAGCAATTGCCTGATGCATCTCGCATGTACATTTTTCGGACGGCGGGCAGGATGCAGCTCGCAATTTCTATCAGAAACAAAAAATTCTTAGAGATTCATATTTTTTAATAACTTATCTTCTAGTTAAACTAAGGAAATTCCACAAAAAGTGTAAAATTAAAAAAAAAAAAATTAAAAATTGAAAAAAGTGGTTTTTGTGCAAAAGAAATTTTACTTAATGTTGTTTAAAAATATGTTCAAATTGGACTTTTCTTAGTTTATTTATTATAGTTTAAATAGAAGATATTTTAACGTTTAGTCGCCAATTAAGAAAAGTCGTGACAATGAAAAACCGAGAAATCGCGCGTCAAAGTTTTCGCTTTTCGCCCAAGCGCTCATATGTATGTTTATGTATCTGCTAGACGCTCGGTCACTATTTCCATTCTAGCTTAGATAATATTTTGAATTCCCTTCTATAACTTTGGGGACATATTCTTAGATAATTTTTAAAGGGGTTTTTCGGGCAAAGAACCAAAAAAAATCCGGGCGACTGTAGGGCGGCTGCGGAAGCATTGGGGTGCCGGCCTTGGCTAGGAATTTGTTCACAAGAAAGGCAGTGTGAGCAGGGGCGTTGTCGTAATGCAACTTCCAATTGGCTGCAATGTCTTGTCGGACCTGATTGACCTGACCTTTCGTTTGAGTCTTTTGAGCACTTCCAAAAAATACATCGTTTTCCCTTTTTAATTTGCTCATTCATCAGCGACCTCTTCCCGGCCCTCCATAAAAGCCTAGTCAGGAAACTGTTATCAATTTTCATGTAGTTACATTTGGTCCAGTTACTTTTAATATAGTTGCTTTTGAAACCAGTTCATTTGGGATGCCAGCCTTAGTTATAGGGCCCATACACGACACACATGTGCGTTGGATCTGTGTGAATTCGTTTCGTCCATACACGACACACAAATCCGTTTTGCGTTCCTTCCTCACACAGTAAACTTGTGCCACAGGCAAGCGGAATATTTCTTGGAATTTATTTCTAATGTAGCACTTTTATCTATTTCTTTCTATTTCGTTAATAAGTTATTCCAACTTTTATTTTTCTCAATTTTATTTTTCGTTTGCCAAATTGCCAAATCATTTTTGATAAGATCAAGAAATTTTGATACGAAATCTTTATTAATGGGGGCCTGCTTTAGAAACTGCAAACCATCGATTTTTTTTTTTTTTGTTTAAATCTCATGATTGTACATCCATACTAAATTTGTTAAAGCGCATATGTTCTCTTTAGTTCCTATTCATTTACGGTTGCATTTATGTTTACTCACATACTCATATGCAATGTATACAGAGAGCAGCCTTTCAAAGCCTTCATGCTCACAGTTGTTAACACATTGTTGCGTATACGCAGTGCGCGACATTAAAAATAACTGCTCAAGCCATACTTTGGTTTTCTGTGTTATTACATTAATTTTTATTTGGCTAATTTTATGCATGCACATTTTATTTGCTTCACTGCAGTTTTGCACATTTGGAGCTGTCAAATGAATTGCGTTCACTGTCACAGTTTACCGTGACAGCTAATGAGAATGCGAATCACACCGAATTAGCGTCTGGGCAGCAAGAAATGCTACAAAAAAATGCATATATTATGGAAATATGTATTTATTTGTGCAGTCATACTTCTAAATATATATACATATACACATAGGACAATATTTCCTTGAAACATCACAGTTGATTCGCTTATCGCTCAAAGGTATATAGTAAATAAAAGCTGACAGGCACTAAGCATCAAAGCTGACGTTTGATTTACGGAAATAATGGAAATATATATGTATATATATACACATCTAGTATATGAATAGCGAATAGTAGGCTTTATATTATTTGTGCAACTAATACGTTGGATACTAAAGTTTTTTATTCTTTTATTGCCTTTACTTTCCACAAGCATATTTTTGCAAATGTGTGTCTACCTTAGCGTAAATGGTTTATACTACAAAAGGTGGGTTGAGACAGTAAAATCGAACCTTTTTATTGGCAGTCGAAATAGTATTTTCGTATTTCGTCAATATATGTCGTATATCTCCAGTGCTGTCAATCATATTGTGTCATACCAGTGTTGGAAAGGTGAGATTTTAAGCTTCAAAAGTTATATTCGAGAAAGTTGAAAGAAAGTTGCAACTGTTCACATGTGAGTGAAAATAATAGAGATATTCGGTATATTTTGAAATTTTTGTATAAAGAAGGCCACGCAAGCCACCAATGAAATGTGTGAAGTTTACGGAGACGATGCTGTATCAGTTCGTGTGGCACAACAATGGTTCGCTCATCTCCGTTCTGGAAACTTTTATGTGAAACACGCACCTCGCTCTAGCCGATCTCTCGTTGAAAAAGTCGATGAAGTACATGTTTGGGTACAGTTGGAACAATTCATGTCCGTAAAAATTTTTAAGAACTGAATTAACATCAGCTATTCTTTGCTGAAATGAAATGAAGTCCAACTATTTCTGAAGCGAACCACAGGAGACAGGATTAGAAGTGGATCAAATACGACAATAATGTGTGAAAAAAGATCATGCTCCAAGCACGGTGAAGCTCAAAAATGGTGTCAAAGCCACGATTAATGCCTCGAAAAGTTATGCTGAATGTTTGGTTGGATTGGAAAGAAATAAGCCACTATGAGCTGTTCCAGTCTGGCCGAACGATTGATTCTACATTTTACTGTCAACAACTGATGAGATTCAGGGAAGCAATCGAAAACACGGCCAGAACTGATCAACGTCTTCCATCAGGACCATGCTAGACCACAAACATCTTTGATGACTCGGTAAAAAGTGGGAGAGCTTGGCTGGGAAGTTCTGATACATTCACCATAGCCGAAAAATGGCAAGAAATGTTCGACCAAAATCGTACATATTGGGTTCATTTAAGCTAAAGAAAAAAAAATAATAAGTTGATGTTTGATTAGAAATACGAAAGCCTTTTTCGACTACCCAATAAATGATCAGCGTGACGATATTAGTTGATTAAGCTAAACGGTTGTGTGTATTTAGGCGAACTGGTCTGCCAAGTTTTTGAGATATCGGTATAAAAATTTTCACATGCTATTTTCTCTCCAAGAAATTGCTTATTCGTCGGAACCGCCGATATCAGACAAAGAAAAATAGTTCTAATCGGTTCAATAAATTTTTTGAAATCGACTCAGTCCTATTACTTTCCGGACAGCCAAATGACCAGTGTAAGCCATGAGGAGGAAGACAAAATGAAAAAGTATGCGAAATAAATGCTTTTAACTTCATTGAAAGCAAAACAAATCTTAACGATTATACAAAAAACCGTTAATTAATTGTTGACCGTATCTAGTGCCAAAGTAGCTGGTCCAAAAGTAAGTAGTTTCTAAGGAACTGTTCCGAAAAAAACTAGTTTCAAAGATACTGTTCCGAAAGTAATTAGTTTCACAGTAACTGGACCAAAAGTAACTAGTTCCAAAGTAATTAGTTTCTAAATTAACTGGTTGAAAAGTAACTAGTTTGTAAGTTGATATCAGTTTTCCAACTACTTCGAACAAATAGTTCTAATCGGAGCGCTATGTCATGTAGCTGCCATACAAACCGATCGATATAGACTGAGATAAAGATTTTCTTATATGATTTCATAATATAATTCATTTGTCAGAGATATTATACCGTCGGTGCAGCCTAAGTTAACGTTTTCTCTTGTTTTTACTCTTCATAATGATTTCTTTGATAGGCGTACTTGTAAATCTAAGGCTGGTATTAAGGTAATATAATTTACTGGCTAACAAATTCAAATAGTCTACTTTCTGCAGAAATGTCAGTGACATTGCTACACTCACTCAAACAATAAATCAATCTCTAATACGCTCTTATACGTCTTATACGTTAGAAGTAAAATAATCGAGATGACCTTCTGTAATAGTTATTAAGCAAGGATGAGTTAGTCATTAAGCAAACATTGAAATGTGACGTATTAGTTTAATATTGTACTTTTGTTAATAAATTAGAATAAAATCTAATAAACTAATATTTAAATTTCACTTGTCTGTATCCATATAGGCATATATATATGTATGTGTATGTATATGTTCTTTTGTAGGGGCTTACATGTAGTTATAGGCATATATACATAGATGTACGCACATGCATCCGCCAGTGCCTACATACGATGTGCTAACTCAATTCAATTGCAACGCAATAAAGTTACTACTTTCGCTGTTCCGCTTAACTCAGCACAGCTTGACTTCAGCAGCAACAGCGCTGCTCAACTCAACTGAACTCAACTCAATTCCTTTTGACGTCTGTCCATTTCTGCCTTTGCATCATTCATATACTTCACTGCGATGCTAACAATTTGATTAGATTGACGGGTAGTCGCTATATCTTTCTTTGTGTGTGTGTGTGTGCCACGTGTTTGCTGCCTTGTCATATATCCGCGCGTTTTTGCGTGCATGTGTGCGTATATCCGCGTGCGTGTGTTAAGCAACTCGACAAAAGTCAATCGTCGAAGCCAATTTCTACTACTCAAAGCACAAGAAATAAGTGCAAGACGAATGAAAGACAGAAAAAACGAGAGTTGAAAATAAAATAAATCACATCAGCTCAGCTTAGTAGCTCCGTTAGAGCTGCTATTTGTGCTGTCAAAATGGCAACATCACTTTTCTATTTCCTGCAGCAACGCATATGTAATTCGAAAAATGAAATAAATAAGAGGGCTGACACTATATGTAGATATAAAAACATGTAAACACTTTCCGCAGTATCAACAGAGCAGCTTCAATTTGGCTTTTTTTTCTGCTTTCGCTAAAATTATCACTCTCACACATCCACACATATAACATAATAGCACTGACGTCGCTACAAACGTAGTAAACCTTATTATACCCTGAAGAGAGTATATTAAGTTTGTCGCGAAGATTGTAACACCCAGAAGGAAGGGTCGGAGACCCTATAAAGTATATACATATACAAATGATCAGTATGTCGCGCTGAGTCGATTTAGCCATGTCCGTCTGTCTGTCTGTATATATACGAGCTAGTCCGTCAGTTTTTAAGATATCGCCGCTCATTTGTCGGAACTGCCGATATCGGACCACAATAACTTATAGCTGCCACACAAACTGTACGATCGAAATCAAGTTCTTGTATGGAAAACTTTCACATTTAACAAGAAATATTCCCGAAATTTACTAACAGAAATTCACCTGTGAAGGGTATTTAGCTTCGGTGCAACCGAAGTTAACTTTTTTCTTGTTTTCAACTTATTATTATTCTCTTCTACGCTTTCACTATCAATTCGACATACTGACAGCAAAATCTAGTTTCTTGAAGTGCATGGCAGTTCAGATTATAGCCACATGAACACACTAACACACATACATTGTATGCTATTGTGGTAAACAACTCCCCATACCGTTATTTTCCCTAGAGTTCCTCGCTATTTGCCACACACAAGTAGCCCTGTTTGCCTCTCACTGCGGTGGCATAAATCGAATAAGCGAAAAAGCTGCAAATGCATAACCGAAATCGCATAACGTACAAGTTATCCGGTGCAAATCATTGTCAATTCGCATGCAAATCCTGTCAAAATATGTGCAAATGTATGAATGTGTGTGTTGGATATACTGCTGTACTGGCAGAAAACAATATTTCGCAATTGGTAATGTAAAATTTAAAGAAATGCAGTTCAAGGAGCCTTAAAGCCTGGAAAATTTTGCTGTAGAGGGTAATTACCCTGTAGTCATTTGGCACATAGGTTTGCAAGACTTTTTTTTTTCTTCCTCTCTTTATCGCCTTTTCTTTAACTCTGTTTCGCTTTCTCTTTTATATGGATAAATCTCCTTCTTACATCTCTCATTCTCTATCTTTCTAGGATTGCATTTTAAAGATTTAAAGCTCAATGAACACCCTATTTTTTGAAAAAAATTTCTTTCGCTCTTTCATTATTTCCTTTTAGCCCTCTCTATATCTCTCTTTTTATAACTCGTTCGCTTTCACTTTACTTACCTTTCGCCCTCCCGTTACCTCCCTTTCGCTCGCTTTGTATCTGAATATTTCTCTCTCTCTCCTTCGATCTCTGTTTGTAGCATTACAGTAAGAGTAAATCTCTCTGAAATTATTTGCCATGTTCAACTTTAAAACTAATTTCCTTTATATCTCACATATTCTCGCTCCATTTGTTTCTGCATACCTCTCTCTATCTGTGTCCTCTATTTTTCTACCTCTACATTTTTTTCTGTGTCTTCTAAATTGAAGTGTTATAGTAGTTGATGTCCTCATTGTTCTGAGTCAGTCAGATTTGTTGTTTTTATAGGATCTTGGGTCCTTGGGAACCAGGGTCTTGGAAAATCGGACACAGTCTGAAATTTTGTTTGGAGTCCGCTATCATAAATTTAGATTTCAGGCTGAATTTCTTTACATGGGCTTCATCATACATTTTTTCGTTCATTGAAACTCTTCAGTGAAAACTAGCTCAAGTACAGTCCACAAATTCCAAATGATAGAGAGTTTTATATCTAACAGTTAAGGTCGAGATGGACCACAGTTTAGAATATGCAATTAAAAAGAGAAAAAATAGTTTAGTTTGGGATCTAAGCTTTGGGAACTGGAACATTTGAATAAATCTGTAACCCTTCAATTCTATCCTTTCCAAAATTAGAATCACCGTTTTATTGATATTTCAGATTTAGTAGTTTGCTTGAGCATCCCACACTACTTTAGCGTTTCTCCTTTATTTTCTTGCTTTTGCAGGGATCTCTAAGTTAATCACGAAAGGAGACTAATTTAAGGCTAAGGCAAGAAAAGAGGTGGTAAACTGGCCTAGTTGTACTATTTCAGCGCGATATAGAAAATTTTTTTATTTTGTTTTACAAAATTGCTCGTTTGACCTCTCCGCAGTAAAACTCCCATCTCAGAAAACCTTCCTCAAATGCACTTAAAACTATTTTCCATCGCTTAGAGCAAAAAAGAAAAAGAAAAATTTTATAATCTCTCGACCGAGTGCTTTCTTTTCTTTTCTTCCTTCTTTCCCCAACGACCAATTCAATGCCTAATTAATCTCTGAAGTTAAACTAATATTTTCTTACACATTTGCACCTATGCAACCATGTGTGTGTGTGTGTGTGTGCGACTGCAGTACATTTCCCAAAAGCAATATTGCCACAGCTAAATCGAAAGAGAGAAGAAAAGAAAATCTAATTTCATCCGATTGATTTATTGCGAAGTGCAAATAAATGCTTTTGTCTGCGGTGAATGCACAACACTCCACTCGGATCGGTTACGGCGTAAGCTGCGGCTTCAGCGTCATGTGTTGAAAGTGGCTGTGTGTAAGGCTTCAATAAAAGCGCACTTCCGGTTACGCAATGCGCTTCCGGTGCTCCCACTTACACAACTTATAGGGAATTGTGCGCTTAAATGCAGTTCTTTGGAATGCCATAGAAATCAGCGAGCGCATAGAAAAAAAGCTGCATGAAAGCACATTGACAAGAAAGTCTCTTAGGGAAAAGAAACTGGTCATTATGTAACAAACATGGTACAAATCAGATAATCTGAACATATGTATGTGTTTGTGAACTAATGGAGATAGTACCTGTATTAACAGTGACGGGTGTGGAGTTTTGAAATATTAAAGTTTTGGTTTATAATAGTTTGTCAAAAAAGTCTTGCGGTATTTCTTGCAGTATTTTTTGAATTTTCAATTGTTCATAATTTTTTTTGATGACTCATGCCCAGCTCTTGACCGCTGTTACGGCTGCTACTATGCCGGTCTCTTTCGACCAATTCAGCGATTTTATCGCAATTTTCGTCGACAGGACTTCCGGAGCGTGGCGCATCTTCGACCACCTCTACGGCAGAACGAAAACGTTGAAACCATCGTTGTGCGGTGGAAATAGAAACTGT
>NW_017535963.1:1897294-1909266 GCF_001853355.1 Bactrocera latifrons | reverse complement strand
ATTTTTCTTTATATATTTGTTTTTATATATTTTAATTCAATTCAAAATTTTTACAATTTTTAAAAGTATATTTTTATATCTTTATGACTGTACTTGTACTTATTTCTCGTGCCACCACTCTAAATATGTGTTAGCCTTTGTTAGACAACATGTATGCATCTGTTTGTCCGCCGTCCGCCGTCCGCCTGACATATTATATTATGAGCCCAATCGCAGCATATTTACTTCGCCGGTTGCTGGCTGAGTGGACCGCAGAGTTGCTTTGGTACTTCTTGTCGATCGCTTGTGTTGCAGGCGCGTTGGCAAGGTGCTTGCAAGCTTGAAGTTGTGTGCCAGCGCCACCGCCTTCAAGGCCGTTACTGCAGACACACATGCGCACAAACGTACTTAACCGCCACCCGCACACCATGCACTCGGCTGCCAAGCGCGCTCTGTCGCCCGGTTGGCACTTCGCTGCGCGTCAAGTGATTTATGACTGCCAAATGAACTTCGACATTGACAAAATAAATTCCATCAGCAGTGCAGCGAAAAAAATCGAGACTGACAGAAAAAGCGAGAGGAAATTATAGAGGGAGCGTGAGAGATGAGTTAGGAGTGGAACTAGATAAGGCTGTGCTGTGCAACGTAATGCTTTTATGAGCTAGCAGTGTAAATAACAGTTACAAAGTAGTCAGCGCTGATAATTTGTTTTTCATTTGGCAGAGAATGTCATGCGGTACGCCAAATATTTTACTGCAGGCGGTCGGCAGTGCCGCCAGTGCCGCCAGTGATGCGGCGGCTACTTTGTCAGCCACAGATTCGTCACTGGCAAAAAATGCAACAACACAAAATGCCAAAAATCACATGTACACAAACGCCACCCACACATGTCTAACTGGATAAGCAGTGTCAATCACAAAATTCGTTTCTGTTTGCTTCTTTGTTTCACAATGTCCGACTGTCTGTGCAGTTTTTGCTCCGCATTCTCAAATAAATTATATTTGTAAGTGTAGTTTTTTTTCCTTTTCTCTCTTCATCGTTGAAATCGCATCCATCGGCGGCTCATCGTAGTCTCATCATCAACAACGGCGTCAGCGTCAGCCGATTGATGATTACTTGTAACCTTCGCGTGGATTTGTCGTAAGTGACGCATTTCTTAGGGATTACTGTCATTTTATCGGCGCTGTTGTGTTGTGGCTTTGCATCAAATAAGAAAATCTTTGTCAGAAGTGACAGAAGTTCTCTATCTTATTATTCCACACTCCGGCAACTTCTATTAATTGCTGATACATTTCTATACTTAATGATCAAATTGAGTAGTTTGGGTAATTTCAGCGTTTTCGTGGGAGTTTTAGGATCTTTTCGCAGTAGCCTAGTCTGCGTTCACAGAGCACCATTCATCAACTCCGATGACTGAATGAATTATGAACGCTGATTTTCATCTGCCAAAGGACTGGTGCACATAAGAAATGAATACCTGGACTAGAAATTTTGTTTCCCTATCGGTTACCCCTCTATATTTTCCAAGAATCTCATATACAGTTCATAGCTATGTTCTGAAAATTAGTCCCAACAATTAATCATAGAAGCAACAAGTAGTGATTCCATAGTTCTAAAATTTCCTTGCAGTTGCCTTGATACCTTGATTTTTTTGTGTTTTGTCCCAAAATTTAGTTTTCCGAACAAATAAATGTTGAGAATACTGCCACTAGTTCGACATAATAAAGCTCTATAATCACTTTGCACTTCTCGAAGTTTTCGATGTAAGTATGTAGGTAATACCTTGTAAATCTTCGAAAGCATTTGCCAACACCTTCGCTTCTCCTAGTAAGCTCAACGGGTGAAGTCCAACGTTTTGAGTGTACCTTGGTCTTTGAGGCTTAGCAGTGGATCCATGTTTCTTCTACGGTCACTCCGGATTTCGATCAAACATCATCAAAAATTCTGTGATTGGGCCTCTTGGTTTCAATTGTCACGGACAAGTCCTCTCTAGTCGACATGAATGGGAGTGTGGAATTTGGAGTGGTTCATGACTGCTCGCAGGATTCCATCTATGATCTATATATTTGGAATCTTATGATGGACTCTCTGCTTGGGCAGCTTGAGTCACTCTGTAAGTGTTGGGTGCATGCGGAAGACCTTCTTCTTCTGGTCGATGGGCACTTGCGGTCTGAGCTAGAGCAGGCGGGAGAACTTCTCTTGTCTTGGAAACATGGTGACAATGCTGCTTAAGGACAGATTGTCGTCGGTTGATCCACTGATTGTGCAGGTGGGCGGTGACCAGGAGTGAAAGAATGTGTAGTCGGAATGCCGAACAATTAAGGTTGTTTGCATATGAATTTTTTAAGCGGTGAAGGCGTTTAACTGAGAATTAGGGTTAGCTTCTTGTGTGAATGGTGTGCTCGTATAATGTGCGTATGGAGTCCAATCCCTGGTCAACAGTCTAGAAGAGTATGGAAGCTCAATTGGTAATAGTTTCGGCCAAGCGGTCTGACCGGAGACTTATTTCTTGTACCAAAGCACGGGAGAGGTTTTAGATGGGCCTCGAACCCATCAATCATATCAACGTGGTTAGTGTGTTCATTGTAAACTTCTAACTGGTGTGGGGCGAGGGTCTCTTCAGCAATTATGCAAAATGGGTACTCACGTTTAACACACCAGACGTTGTCCTCATTGTAATCTAAAGTGACAATTATTTATTATTGAGGAAATGTCTTCAACTGCCCCCCGGATTTATAAGTTTAATGGCAAAATTTTTGTCCGAAATTAGTTGGACCTTACATAACTTGAAATTAATTAATAATTTTGATGGATTCCCTTTTATATAATATAATGGGTTCCCTTACTCAGTTCACAGTAGAGTGAAATGTATAGCGCGGGAGGACTCTCTTTAGGATTTAATTATTTACTCGGTCTAGAAATCGATATAAGTTAAAAGAAAACAGATATACTAGGTATTAAATAAAATGGGTTTCTATCATTACCGAATTAGTTTAAACTTGCCTCTAAATATGCTAAAAGCTATATATTCCACTCATATAATGATATACTGTTTTTGAGTTATATATAGAACATATATTTTATAATCCGAAATATTTGATTTTCTAAATCATCTGTTTTCCTTATGACTCCTCACAAATCACATCAAACAAACTAGCGAATAGATGCCATGGCGTATACGCAACCGAAAACCTATGCAAGGAAGAGTAGCAACACCGCTCACAAAATGCACAACCATTCACTAGTTGTGTGTAATCCAACAGCATTTAAATGCAGAATTAAAGTAGATCCACTAATAATACAACAAATTTGCCAGCAATCAGCGTTGAATGGCATTCAAATGGCGGGAAGTGTGCTCTTGCTTAAAACATGCGCCGCCTAACACATGTGAAGTGCATTGAATTGCGATCAGGTTCTGTCACAGCCATAAGCCCACTCTGGCAAATGCAATTGTTTGTGTTGCACGAGTTGTTGCCGTTATTGCTGCTGTTGCTGTTGAATTTGTTGATATATGTCAGCTGCGCAAATGAGGTCAGCAATGATGTGAAGTCAATGCTAGCGGCAACTTAGTGGCAACAGCAGCAGCGGCGCTGAATTACAAAATGAGAAAGCGCAAAAAATGGAATGACAACGCGAAAAACAAAACAAAAACAAATCTGAATTCAGCGCTTAAATGAAACTGGCTTAGCAGTGGTGGCAACAGCAGGCATTATTGCATACATTTATGCTACATGCTGCATGCAACTTGCCACATGCCACATATGTACACATGATACCTACATTGATACGGGATGAGCGCTTTTGTGGGTGGCTACATGATAGCGTTGTCACATTTTTCGCTTCTTGTTGTTGTTGTTGKCCTACTGCTTGAAATAGTAAGCCAGCTTCCTTGTACTACTTTGAGTTTTTTCTTAAGTTTTTTCATTGATTATACCCTGCACAGCGTATATTATGTTGGATACTTAGTTTGTAAGAAGCAAACGGGGACGTCGGAGACCCTATAATAAATATATAAATCAATAAAATGACGAGCTGAGTCGATTTAGCTATGTCCCTCAGTCCGTCTGTTTGTATTAACGTGAACTAGTCCTCCAATTTTGAGATATCGATCTGAAATCTTGCGAACGTTCTTTTCACCTCAAGTAGCTGCTCATTTGTCGGAATCGCCAATATCGGACCACTATAGCATACAGCAGTCATACAAAGTGATTGTTCAAAATCAATTAAAGTTTTTGTGTGGAAGACTTTTTTATTTGGCAAGATATCTTCAACAAATAACGGCATAGCTTTTAGTTCAAGACAGCGCTACAATCTCCGGATTTCAAAAATGTATATTGTTGTTGTTATTTTTTTTTTTTAAATATTTTCTTTCCTTTTTTTATTTAATTTTTTTATATTACTTATTTATTTTACAAATTTTTTAAATATTTTTTTATTGCTCTTCATCGCTCATTCTACTGTGCTCAAACTGTCTACTTCTGCTGCCACATACCATACACCACCGTTAGATGAGGTTAGCTCTTGTGGCAGCTGGCAGTCAGTATGTTAGTGTAAAAAGTACCGTTATTATGTAGAAAGTTTTTTTATTGCTCTCTTATTTGTCACAGTTTACTGTCTTTTTTTTGGTCGCTACATTCTTGTTGTTGCTTGTTGTTTGCTTTGTGTTTTTTTTGTTTTTGTTGTTGCTGTTGAACGATTTTAGCATTTCAAATGTGTCGCTGACATTAGAAAATCAGCGTAAACTCATGTAGCCGCAAGCATAAAAGAACTAAGTGGAATATGAATGCGCTAAGTACTGCACATGTGTGTGTATTTCAGAGAGTCTTGCTAAAAAAATACTTGATTTTGTTTCTACGAGTACTTCAGCGCAAACAAGTACAAATGTACATATGTAAAATGCTTTATGAAATGAATAGTTGAAGCACACACAAAAAATGGAAAAAACCGAAAAAACACCGCAAAGAGCGAAATATGAGCAAGAATATGAAAATCTGGAAAATTATGCAAAATGAGTGACGAAACAAAAATGGATTTTTGTGTTTAATTTTTTAAAGCGACAGGGAATGAGTGAGCAACTTGAATATTCGCTTGTTTGCATTCGTATGCGCGTGTAAATACCGTTAGATGGCACAATGTGCCCAATAAGAAATTTATGGAAGTTTTTTGTGGAAGAACGAATAAAAGCTGCTTTAATTAAATGACGTTAAATTCAAAAAATGCTACTGAGTTTTTCATATTTTTTGGAAGAGAAGGATATGTGTTTAAAATGAGAAAATTACGTTTTAAATGTTGTAAAAAAATAAAAAAAATTTGAAAATGTACATATGTATAAACTGAACTGGTTTAATGTGTTTTTTATTTTCCACTTATTTACATGTTTCTAAAAGAAACCTTATCGATTCAATTATTTGTGCTGACAACAAATTATACTGTATTTTTGTGTGTTTTCCATATTTATTGTAATATTTGTATGCTTCTGGGCACACAAAAATATAAAAGGTTACCAGCTGTTTGAAAATTTAAATTAACAAAACTTTGATGACAAAAAAAATTATTATACACCATTGGAATTTTTTAAAAGTCATATTGTAGCATTTTAAAAAATTTAAAAACATTTTTTTTCAGCAAGGTTGCCACTCAATCAAAAATTTTAATTAAGTAAAATTGTTAAGAGTCATTTTAACTTCTTAGTTTCTAATTAAATAATTTAAAGAAAGCCGTCAGTTGAATTTTTTTTGTAGCGGGGTTGCCACCTTTATAAAGTTTTTTAAAGTAAAAATGCAAAAGTTTAAGTTTTATTTTTGTTATGTATACCAAGAAATTCAAAAAGCGTGTATTTTAATTTTTGTTAAAGTGTTGCCACCATATTTAAATATTTTAATTCCGTTAAATAGCTAAGCGAGGATTATTATTACAATCTACGTAACTTAGTGTTTGAAGAAAACGTTCAAGGAATTTTTTTCAGTGTTGCCACATGTTTAAATATTTTAATTCCGTAAAATAGCTAAGCTAAGATTATTATTACAATCTACGTAACTTAGTGTTTGAAGAAAACGTTTAAGGATTTTTTTTTTAGTGTTGCCACATGTTTCAAGATTTTTTTAGCGAAAACTAAAATATGTTTGCCTTATGGGTGTGTAAGAGGTTCAAAAAATCGAGTAGTTGCAAATTTTTATGAAAGGTTGCCACCCGTTTAAATATTTTAATTTATTGAAATTGCTAAGTCAATATTATTATTTCAAGTATAATAAGACAAGAATATATACTACAACATAGACATCAAAATCAAAATTTTTATGAGATGTTTATGGCGAATTTACCTTTCGGAATTTTTTAAGAACTTAAAAAGTAAAAAAAAAAAAATAAAAACATTTATTTAAATTTCTGCATTCTATGACCAATTTATCGAGTACTGAGTAGGATATTGCCTAAAACCTTAAAAATATTTTGCTACGTCTTATTCGTGAGAATTAGAAAAGTCCCACAGACAAATAATGAGTGACACGAACCTATTGGTATGAGTACCATCTATCGAAGAAAAGTTACACGAAAAAATTGTAAATATGCAAGTGAGTTAAAATATTTATTTTTTTATTGGCTAGCTATCCATTCCCAATTTTCCGCGAGTCTACCAATTAATGGTTGACCAACTGCTAACTGACAGCAAGAAAAGGTAAACCAGAGCTATTACTAATTTTAAATGCACAGCAATTTCATAACTCTCAGCCTTAGTTCCGAAAATCTCTACGTTGCAAAATTAAATTGAGATTAGTTTCGGTTTACGTTTTCAAAATATTCTCGCTGGGTTTTCGCATAATATCCCTATACTTACATTTATATATTGCGCGAATTAGCACAAATAATGGTGAGTTTTGATTGATTGAAGCGTAGAAATTTTTGAGGCATAAAAGAAGTTAGCAATTCTGAAGAAGAAACCATTCTAGATAATAATTGTTAAGACTACTACTGTCGCATTGTGTTTTTTTTAAATGTGAGTTATTTGAGTAATGTATTTTTCCTGATGTTTGAATCGGATGTAACTTCAGCTGAAGTTTAAATTTATCTGTGTGAAAAGTGGAGTAATAACTTCTATCCATTAGTATTCATATTATTTTTATTGTAACTGATTTTGCTTGAGGCTTTTAGATCAGGCATTTGCAACTTAATAGGAGACGTTGACCCTAAAATGTATAAATATTAAAAATATAAATATTTCGATGTGGTTCACTATGTTTGATGTTATTTTTAATTTAGTAGAAATCCACCAGTTATCTTTTGTTAGATATTAGATATTATTGGGATCTACTTTGAAGCTTATTTTGCTACAACTTCTTATTTTTGAGATGATGAAAGCTACCTTACCTGAGGTTGACCAATCTCTTTTCTACAGTTTTTTTAATCAGGAGTTCCGTTAGAGGAGAAGAAAACAATTTAAAAATTATTTTTGAACTTATTGCATCTTTAATAGAGGTATTCTGAATTTTGCAGCACTTTTTAGATTATCGTTTTAAAAAAATTCGTCTGTATATATTTTAATGCTTATACGTTATCAAACGGTTGAAATTCGTAGGTTTTCTTAACACCGTAACTGGAACCAAAGCGAAGTGAGTGATGTAGAAGTAAGGGTAATTCGGATATAGTTAGGTCATGTTCCTAACAATTTTTTTTAAACATACTCTTAATAAATAAATAGCCAGGAGCAAATAAAGCTACATATAATGTCCATGAGCGAAGCATGTTCACTTGTAACAATAATCGAACTCAAATGCAAAACAAAAAAAAGTTACTCATCAGAAACTTCTAGCACCACCAAGCCACCAGCCGTTCTTCTATGCCTACATATTTCGGAAATGAAATTACAAATTAATAATCTTTAACAGCTTCAATAGGATTCTTAACAAAGAGCGAAAAATGTGGTTGCGTAGCACACGGAAGTGAGAACAGACGTCCTGTATAATAATCGCTTGTAATGTTAACACTTAACACTAGTATGTTAAGCGTCTACAGAGGGCTGTAAAGTAGCACTTCATAGGTAGTGTGTGTCGTGGAAGGTGTGAAAAATCTGCGGCGATTTACGTTTGTATTGAACGTATTGAATTACAACGCTGCAGGTCTAAAGTAAAGTGTGCCGCAGCAATAAATGCTGGCTGGCACAATGGAAATTACCGGAATTCCTTCGTATACTTATATACTTATTTATATGTTTCGCGCTATTTAAAGAGACAAAGCCAAAAAAAAAATGTTTTGTGAATAGGAAAGCCTTTTTCACACTGTTTTTAGTAAATGTTTCCCATTAAGTGTTTTAAATTTGATAGCACTTTCGAAGCTTTTGGTACAACAAATAAATTCGGTATATTTTTTTATTGAATTATAATTGTTTTTTTTTCCATAATTAATAACTTCTTTTATATATTGTATGGATTATTTTTATTAAAATTTGAATTTTGAATAGTATTATTAGTGTGATATTTCACTTAAGCAGACACGGGCAGGATTAGCCTTTTTGTTTGATTAATAGAAATGTCCGCTTAATAGAGCGTCCGTTTATTGGGACTCCCCTGTATTTTCTTTTATTCATTATAACAATTTTTGTTTACCTTTTGTATTTTCTATAAATTTTTAAAAGAGTATTTTACAAAGTTACTCATCTCCTCCTTACAAAAATGCCTTTCACAGATATCACCTTTTTGTTTACTTGTTTGCAGCTTGCAATTATTTCAGTTATTAAAAAAATTGAATAAAAAGTTTAATAAGAAATTTAATAAAAAAAATTACGATCCTTCTCAAACGTATTTTTTCAAAATTTTCTTCATTTCTTTTGATTATGAAAAGTTGGCAACACTTCTAATAAAATTTTTATTTAACATTACTTTTTTTCGCTCACATTCTAGTGTTTTTGAATATAATTTTTCAAACAGTGAAATTTCAAAAATATTTTCAAAAATATCACTATCATTCTTAATACTGTTTAATTGGACTAAATGTTTAAAACTTTTTGCAAACATAGCTTTATAGAATATTCATGTTTTACTAAATGTTTTATAAAATTACCCAAAGAAATTTAACTTTACAACTCCAGAACTACATATAAAGCTTCCTTGACTAATCGTTAATAGTTTTTGAAACATTTTAATGTTGATATCATTTTGAAGTACCGCTAATTTAATGTCGGTCGAAACAAAGCGTTCTCAGTATTATCACTTCTGTAAAAATTCAACAGTTTTACACTCTTTTTTTACAGTTAATGCCAGCAATGTCGGTAAACTTATAGTGTGGATTATTGAAAATTCTCACCAGTATTTAAGTACGAAAATAATCATAATTAGCTTTTGTGGAAAAAGCTTAGCAAAATATAACCCTACATTTTTTGTCTCAAAAGCAAAAAAAATATATATATATATATATTTTAATAATTATAAAATTATATATATTATATTTTATGGCAATAGCAACTTTTGTTAACAGACTATTGCGCCAATAAACTTTTGGGACAGCTTTTAACATTTGTTATACTGTTAATGTAATGTTTGCTGTTAACATCTGTCATACTAAATGCAGTAACAGCAGTTCAAAAGTGCTGAATAAATGGTAATATACAGAAATTAGTACTAAATAACTCGTCCATAGTCATTTAGTAGAACTTTAGTAAACGTTACACAAAGTCGTTTCTTTTTTAACATCAGAGAAAACCAGTATTTAATTTCATTTCTTCAGTACACAGTAAAATCATTTCAAACTGAAAGAACATCCCTCAGCGCATTCTTATTTTCATCCCTTCAAAAGCTGTGTAAACAAACTGAAGCTTAGTATAGTGTTAAAAAAAGAAGTTATGGGGACACTCTTTACTATAAAAATCACCCCTGTTTTAAGGGAGGTTTTACTTAAAGGTACATTTGTCTACATTTATGGGTTTAAATCTATTTTACAAGTTTTGCGATAATGTAGTTCTATCACATGTGTTTTTTTAGAAATCCGCCAAGGATTATAACACTATTTATAGTAAAAGCTTCACAAGGCCGCTTTAATTGGTTGAAAGCTCTTATATTATATAAATCCTTTGAGTGCTTAGAAAATAGTAGAATTAAGAACCATTGAAGCTTTCGCTTTTCGATGGTTTTGATTTTTACTGAAACGAGTGAGAAAGGGGGAAAAAACTTTGATAAAAGTTCTTTTCTCGCCTTTTAGCATATTTGTAAATTTATAGACTGCGCAAAATACTATTAAAACGTGAGGTGGCCCGTCCACCCATACCGCAACCAAGATTTCTAGTTGTTACATACAAGGGTAGTCCTGTGTCTACCCGCCCGATCGCACCAAAAATGAAATAATTGCAATATCCGACGAAATAGTCGAAACGATGGACTTAACCTCAGAAACTTGCCACGTAAAAGGTGGAATCCGAACAGTAGCCGGAATTATAAGATTTTCTTTGGGCTGCCCAATGTATGATTTACATTGGCCATCTGAGAAGCGCAAAATGGCCACAAGCCCCCATTATGCCGACCCATTCGATGCTGAATTGCAGAATAAACAAACCCATTTGGTGAAAAAAAAGTGCGAACAGTTCCAAAAAGTAACGGTTTTTACTGCCACCACTAATTTTAAAGCATGCATGTTACTCTCCTGTTAAAAACCCGCAGCAACCAAATTGTAACAGTGAAATAGCGCTGTGAACAGTTGCATGTTACCGTTCAAAACATGTAAAGTCTACGAATTCGCCGTAACATTTTCGGAGTTCTGCACCGCACCACCCATCCAACATCGGTCACGCACCTTAGCTGGCAGCAGTCGGTCGGCTGGCAATTCAAAGAAGCAACAAACTTCAGTACTTCCCATTGCCTTAGACATTGTCGTTCAACTTGTCGGCGGTTCCGTTGATGGACAACGACGACACTTTTGTTAGTGGCAACAGTGGTGGCGGCGGCGGCGACAATGCCAGCGCCTGATTTCGCTACTGCTATTGTGCCAGTGCGGTTTTGCTTGCGGATGCCGATTAACGACCGGCAACGACCCAACAACCGACGCAACAGCAGCGGCAGCGCACACGTTCGGCACCCAACAGTTGAGGCGATCTCGCTAGTTCAGTGTTGGCATTCAGAACGTACGGATGTCCTGACGCGTAACGAAGCACGTTGTTATGTCCGTTATACGCGCACCGAAAAATTAAATGGGAACGCGTGAGTGGGTGTGAAAAGCAAAAGTTTTTACCAAAAACAAATAAAAAATTTATAAATGCGTGTACCAGCATGCAGAACGCGTGAAGTTTTGCATGCGTCGCTGCAACACACACACACGTTTGAACGTCGCCATGAGTCAAACGGATGTGCAATAAAAAACGCGCGATTTTGGTGCGTGATGGATTGGCGTCGTGTGAGTGTGCCATTTTGTGTAGAGTCCGTGCCGGATAAATGATATCAAGTACAAAAAGAAAACAAAAGCAAAACAAACATAAGTGAAAAAGCAGTTGAAAGCAATGAAAATATGTGTAATAGGAAAAAATTGCAAAGCGGAAGCAAAATCATAAATTCACACGTGAATGAGTGGGAAAATTTGACGAGTTAATACCATTGCTGTTCGGGAGATATTTTGCGAGCCTCAGCATACACACACACTGAAATAATGCGCGTTCAAGTGCTGACAAGTGTTCGTTAATAAAATATGCCGATTTAAAATTAAAGGAATCCATAAAAAAGTTGCGAAAAATAAACTTTTCCACCTTTTTCCTTATATGCTGTATATATATAAACAACAACATAAGCATTTGGAAAAGGCAGAAAAAGCGCGTGTAACTTGTAGTGAAAAGTTGGCAACAAGCGGAAATCGCTGCTGAAGTGCGAACAAATGTGGCACACGCCTTCCTGCATATCCCAAAACAAATACGAAAAGTAATAATGAATGCATGCTGCGGCAATAAAAAGGTAAATTTCGAGGTCGAGTTTGCGAAATAAAGAGCAGAAATATTAATGAATAGAAAAAAAAAACAAAAGTAAATA
>NW_017535963.1:1869768-1896609 GCF_001853355.1 Bactrocera latifrons | reverse complement strand
ACCCAAATAAATATAAAATAAACACAACAAAGGAAATATAAATTTTAAAATCAATAAAAAACTATAAAAAAATGTTAATGTAGATGTAATTGTAAAGTATATAAATATATATTATTTATTTTTCCTGTTGTATTTGCTTATGCAAAGCTTTTGAGCAGCTGCGTTGTGCCCTGGTTGTCAAAATTAGGACAGCGGCCATATGTAATGTGAAACTGCAATGTATTTTAATTACTTTGAAGGTGTTTAAAAGTTAAATTTGAGTAGTTATACAACAAAAACAAAGTTTGCTCAACGCTATAATATTACACAATGCTGATAAAATACTTTAAATATATTAATTAATTTGCAAATTGTAATTAATATAATGCGCTGCACTAATAATTCAATTATAAGAGCCAGTAATGCCTGCGTTTTAAACAAAAACAAAATAAAAAAACCAAAAACAAAAAAAAAAAAAAATTGCAGATAACTGAAAAAGCACAAATTAAAGTACACACGCCCAGCTATGTGAGAGCAGTGCGCGAAATTGATATAGACTTTTCTCTGGCAAAAAATTAATAATTATATGCAAAAATTAAAAAAAGTCTTAATAAGCTTTTGCATTAATTCGTTTCGTGTAAACAGAAAATTTTGTTTGTCTATTAATCATGCTATACAACAATAAAAAAAATTAAAAATAAATTGGTTTATATGCTAATTGCTCACATAAATACCAATTTAGAAGCACATGGAGACAGTCAAGTTAAAAAAAACAATGCACTTTCATACCCAATGAGCGTGAATTCTTTTAAAACAACAGCATTAATGTTAAAGCTGCATTAATAAGCACATAATTAATTAATTCTTAGCAAATGATATTAATTGCAGCAACAAATTATAAAACTAAAAAATAGAAACATTTAAAAATTTAAATCATATTTAATACAGTATAAATATTGCATAAAAATAAAAACAAGTTCCAAAATTCGTAGTATAAATTTATAAGTGAGGAAAACAATCTTCAAGTCGAATGAAAGTTACTTTATAAGGAAAACATATCGTTTATGAAAAAATTTATCTTGATTTTTAACACTCAATTTGTATGACAGCTATATGCTATGGTCATCTGATCTGAACCATATGATTGAAAATGGTAGTGTTACGGGGACAATATTCTATGCAAAACTTCGTGAAGATATGTTCCCAAATTAAAATGTCTTTCCATACAAGTTCTTCATTTTGATCGATTTTCTTGAGAAGAAAAAGACATGAGCAAAATTTCAGATCGTTGTACCAAAAATGTGGGGACTAGACGGACAGACATAGCTAAATCGACTCAGCTCATCACGATGACCATATATGTATACATATATAAACATTTTTGTTTCGCTTAGTAAGCTGGAAAAAACGAGTAGTAAATTTCTACAAAACTGTGAGCTTTCCATTTGTAAGGATTTTTTTTCATTCAATAACATCTATTTAACTGTCAGGTTTACGAATAATTGTGACAGACGTTTTGAAGATGGTTGGGCTATGTTCGGGTGCAACCGGACATTTTATACTTGCAAGTAACAAAACTAAGGAATACCTTAAGATGTAAAACGTTAAGAAGAGGATCGGTATCTAAGTAATTTTATATATACATATACTCTATATAACTCATAAACTGACCGACAGTCGGTATAAAGTTTCTTAGGAAAATGAAAATCGTTATATTATATGTAGTATATGGGAAGTTAGGGTAGTATCGATCCAATTTTATCCACTAACTATTACCATGCCACGTACTAAATAATATTCCTTGGGTTTCATTAAGGTACCCAACATTCAAACATAAACGATATGGAGTAAATTCAGGCGGATGTTCGAAAATAGTGATATTAGTTATATGGGGGCTACGTCAAATTTTCCCCAATTGTATCTATTATATGTATAAAGATATACTGTTAGAAGTAAAATTTATTCTATAATTTTCATTGAGATAACTCACACATTGGCCGATATATGCAGTACAAAATCACCCAGAAGTTCGAAAACATTTATATTAGATATCTGGGAGCTCAGAAAGGTGTTGACCCGATTCAACCCATTTTTGTTACACAGAGATACTACGCCTACTTTTTAAAAGGCTTTTTCCCAAAGGTGCCCCTTGCTAATGCAATCCCCTCTACCAAATTACAGTTTCATATCTGAATTAAGTTCTTAGTTATGGCACTTCGTAAGTTTTCGGTTAATAACGATTAGTAGGCTTGGGAGTGGTTCGATTACGCCCATCTACGAAGTCTCAAGAACCCATGAACCAATTTCCATCGAGATATCTCAATTTTTACTCAATTTACAGCTTGCACGGACGGACGAAGGGACAAACAGACAGACAGTTGCCCGAATTTCAACTCGTCTCGTTTATTTACATATATCTATAACCTTATATCTATCTCGCTTAGTTTTAGATGTTACATACAACCGTTAGCTGAACAAAATATGTAATAGAATAGATATTATTTATGGAAACTACCTCAAATCCGCAGAAAATAATTTTTAGAGTAAAAACTACATTGTTTTTTCCGAAGAAATGTTCAGCTGTCGGTCCTGAAGGGTTAAAATACCAAAAAAGTTTGCACTTTTGCATATGGTAATATCTTTGGATTACTTCAACTTGTGACAAGATGGCGAGAAAAGAAGGACACTATAAAAAATTTGTATTCTAGAATTTAAATTGCCTGCAGTCTAATTTTCTACAGTTTTTTTATTTTAAATGTTTGCCATGCCAAATGTATGTCACAAAATCGTCGTGGCGCTCTTTAAGTTTAATTTTCAGTAGAAAGGAATATCATTGGTAAAGGTATTTCTCCAAATAAATCCAATTTCAATCCAATTTCAATATTCAAAGTGAGACGACTAAGCGTTTTTCCACGAATTGCAAACTGTCAATATAATATTCACGTTTCTCTTTTAGTTTTCTGTAGACATTCCTGGCAGCATGGGTTTTGGAAACTTTTTATATAATAAATAAATTAAATATTTATCTCAATATTTAAGAGATAATTTTATTCATATTAATATCCTTATTTACACATGTAACTGACAAAATTTCATTCATTAAAAGATAGGTAAAATGCACAAAGCAGTAAAAATATACTATAAGAAAAAAGTATACATAACACAAAAAGTGGAGGAAATAGTGACCCATTTCGCACTTTCTTGGTAGAAAAAAACACTATTTGCCAACTGTACACATCAATCTGCTTTCATATCGTCACCTAAAAAGTTGTTTCGCTTTTTTAGCATTTAAAAAAATCAAAAAAAAAAAAAAAAAAAAAAAAAAAAATCGGAAATCCCTCTCAGATATAATAACCGAAATCTAACTAATATATAACCATTGCAATCTACTTTCATATAGTCACCTAAAAAGCAACACACGTATCATAAAAATATGGAAACAATGTCACTCTATTTAGGGAGGGATTACTATAGAAAGTGATTAAGATATTGACCCGAACCGTCAACCTAAATTTTTTAGAAAAACTTAAAAAAATATAGCAATTCACTTCATAACTTTAATTATCGTCGACTAAAGTTTCACAACTGATACTTTTGGTAATTTTCAGTTTGTTCCTAGGCTACTACAATCGCAACGTGAGCGGGCTCATAATTTATCATAAATTACTCAGCGTCGCCTTAAAGTCCCACGGGCGTAATAAATATTATTTTGTATCAACAAACCGTATATACATATGTAAATACTTACATACATTTATATGTATATGTATGCATGAATGCGTTTGTTTTTTCAATAAATTTTCGAATTTTTAAATTGTATCATTACCGTTGGCAGATTAAACGTTTATACCTGCCTGCCTGCTTTAAAACACAATTTATTATTAATTGAAAAGTAATTTGTTTCGTCATTAATTAATTGCGATATCATAATTATGGCAGTTAGTGTTGAAAAAATTCTATATATAAAAAAAGATAAAAAAAATGTAATAGTAATTAAGTAAATTCATTACAAACGCTTATCGGCGCAATAACAATAAACACAAACATATTTGTGCAAAAAGAGCAGCCAACTTAACACACAAGTGAACACACGCGTGAATATTTTTAAATAGCAGGAAGTTAAGGAAATTATTTATATTAAATCTTTTATGAATGCTTAACGCGAAAAATAGCTCAGATTGCGGTAATTTGAGATATGTGGCTTTTATATGAGCAGAATGTAATATATTTTTGTTTTGGAGTAAGTATGTGTCAAACGAACGCGCAACTCGGTTAAAGTTTGGTTTAAATTTAGACAAGACAAGTTTTCGTATTAAATTTGGATCTAAAAGATATGAATTTAGCATTATTGTCACAATCCGATAAATACTTAATAGCATTTCATTCAGTAAATAAAATCTGAAAATAACAAAAAATCCGCAAAATGACATGTTTGTATTGCACCGGCCAAATATTGTCGAATTTACGTAAAACCCGTTTCTAGATTCATAAAAAGACAAAAAAAGTGAAATATCAAATCGATTAAGTTCTATCCAAACTTGGGGATTTTTTATCTTGAGGTGGCAACTCTATTTCGAAATGTATTTAGATTAAGTAGTCGAATGATTTGTGAATATACTTCTTAAGCTTCTTGACATGCCTTTTATAGTATTATATTTGGATAAATTTTCCTTTTTTGAAAGTTGGCAACTCTACTTGGAAATTTATTGAAATTAAGCACCCGAATGTTTTCTGTAAATACTACTTAAGCTCTTTGACATGCTTTTAGTAGTAGTATGCTTAATTTTAAGTTTTTTGAAAAGTGGCAACTCGTTGAGAAATATGTTTAAACTAAAAAAAGCGAGCATTTTTTAAACGCTTTTAATATAAACTCTTTCACTTGAAATGCTTTTTTTCCATCTTTTTTAAATATTGTCTGAATATTCACGTATACTTATGCGAATTTTATTTTGGACTCCTTACCTTTGATTTATTGATTCACTCAGTGTTACATTTTTCCATATATGGCAACTCTGTCTATAAAAAATGTATTTAAATAAAATAGACATAAAATATATGAAAACTAGTGTTGTTTTCAAAAGTCTTTGTTACACCATTTATTACTTTATTGAAACTTAAAAAATTTTTATTATGAGTTGGCAACTCTATTTTGAAATGTAATCAAATTAAGAACCCGAATGCTTTTTGATACTTCTTAAGCTCTTTGACATGTCTTTAACAGTATTGTGCTCAATTTGTTTTTTTTCTGAAAGGTGGCAACTCTTTGTAAAATGTGCTTAATCTATAAAAACGTAAACTTATCAGCTTGTTATTTTTTGTACCTTATGTGTTATGTAATAATTTTTAATATTTAAAAATTTTTTTTAGATAGGTGGCAACTCAGTTTTATGTTTTTCCAAAAATAAAATAGATATAAAATATATGAAAACCAGTGTTGTTTTCTAAAAGTATCTAACAAAATGTTTCTTATGGTTTTTTCTAAATTTTTTTAATGCTTGGCAACTCTAATGAGAAATAATTTTGAAATACATATATTGCTAGAATACCCAGAACTCATTGCTTTCTATAATTTGCAGACCGTATAATGTATATAACTAAAATATTAAAAAAATTTGAAAATTTTTCGCCAACTGAAACTGCTAGTTTTGATAAAGTTGTTCAGTTTTACATATCAAAGCTGGTTGCAGAACAGTGCATCTTTATAATCTGACCAGTATTTTTTTTTTTTATGCATGTATGTAGTTACTTTTGTTAATCTTAACAAATTTCTATTTTATCCAAATCTCATTTGAATTTGTTGTCGTTGTGCTGCTGCTGTTTTTTTGTATTGTTGTATTTTTTGAGCAACATTACATGTCAAAAAATTTGATACAACAATTTATTTTCTCGCAGTTGAAGCTGAAATTTACATGAAACACTACACACACACAGGCACATCCATGGCTGTGTAATACATATATAGTTTTTATATGTTTGTGCGCGTGTAAGGGATTATTTTAATACGGGTGTAAAGAGAGGGCTCGAGAGCCGGTTGACTGTGACAATGTGTTGGAATATCAGCTTACATATACATTTATACATATCTGGCTTTGTGTATTTGTGTGTGCGTGTGGGCGCTTGCTAATCCAACCTTGTGCCAGAGAATGGGTTAACACGCTTGCGGATTTGACACTATCGGCTTATGAGTGTCATCAGTTTTGTAGAGCACAGCATGGCTGGTGGGCGAACACGTCTAAGCGCCTTGTGCAAGTGATAGTGTACACACATACACGAAATGTTTATGAAAGTGTGTGCTTGGGTCTGACAGCTGGCCGCCAGGCAAACAGGCGGCTCGGAAAACTTGAACGCAGCGACGGCACATGGTCGGTGCGTGCCTAAGTGTCGGTGGCGGAGACGAACCTAATCAACAAAAATGTCTATATATATTTGTAATGTATATGTTTACATGTGTGTGTGTGCGTTTGACTCTGAATTTCTCTGAACAAGTGTTAAAGGCCAAAGGCATAGCCATAGTTAAATATATTTGAAGACATTTATGTATATTGCATAAGCAACCGCCTAAAGTATGACTCAATCTTTTTTTTTTGCTGCCAGTTGACCTCTTGTCAATGATAAAAGCACATGTGAGCCGAACAACTCGTAGGATTTATTACATTTTATTGGTCAATTTTGCACAGCTCAACTTGGCAGTTCTTGATTTATTGTGTGAATGGCGAGCGCAAAACGAAAAAATGCATGCTGTCGATAGCATGCTTTAAGGCGAAAACTTTAGTAACTGAAACTGTTAAGTTTTCAAAATCATTCCATATTCTTCCCGAAGCTTTAAGTGGTGGTAGAAACACAAAATTTATAAATTTGTATGTGCTCTCTCGCTTTAGTGTGCGATTTTTAAATTTCCATGCTCCAGACGCTTAAACTCGCTTAAACAGGTACGCAAACGTAATACCGAATCGATGCGCCAACGTTCAAGTGCTGCTTAAGTAAGCTGCTTACCAAGTTACAAGTCAACCTCATGCCGCGCAGCATACTTTTAGGATTAAGCGCGTAGGCTATGTAAACAGCATGTGGTAACGGTTGTCATACACACACACACACATGCATGTGTATAATGTAAACAAGACGAAGAGAGGCTAAAGCGCAGAGATGTGTTTGAATTTAGTTGGTTGCCCTATATCATATACTCATATATAAGAGCGTGGATGTATGCTACACTTAATACATATATGCGCCTGGATGTATGCTACACTTAATACATATATGCGCCTAGTTGTATGCCACACATAATCATAAACATACTCTGTGTTTGTATTGCACTCATGCATAATTAGCCTTGAATTTTTGCTGCTTTTGCAAGCGCGCAAGTGCGTGCATGTGTATAGGTATGGCGTAGCGCAGCTCATTGAGTGGGTAAACAGTAGCGCCGCCGACAAAAAGCAACACAAACAAACCTTGAAGTCGGCCATACGCCTAATTAGCTGCTTCGACTTTTGCGCTTACTCAACACATACAAACATACATTCACTCCCACACACACATACACACAAATATATATGTGTGTGCGAACACATGGCACACACGCTGACTCTGCTTCAGACACACGACCACCACACATGCAAAGGCAATTAGATTAAACGATTATCGTTCGCTTGTGAGTGGCGCATCCGTTTTGTGGCGCTCTCTGGATGAAATTTGTTTTTATTTGACTGGCAGCAACAATCAAAGTTTGCCTTAATTGTTTTAATTTGTCGTTATGAATAACAAGCCGAGTGGCTGAAGTGATGGCGTTCACTTCGCCAAACGACAGGCAGATAAAAATAATAATAAAAATAATTTGGCTGGAGAATAAACATATTTTTGGCAGTGTGTGCAATAACGGTCCGTGTTATGTGTAATGAAGAAACTTGCGCTGCTGACAGCTGCCACATATAGTCAGTGTCTTGTGGAGTCTGTTTTATAATGCTTTCTTCATAGAGAGCCAGTATTGTCATGAAAAGTGGGACAGTTGCTTTTCTTGAGACGAGTTTTTCACAAGCAAAATCATTCATATACAAGGGTCCGGACTATAAAGTAGATGCATAAGAATATGCCAACTAAGTTTCCGTGGCATCTGGTGAGTCCCTACTTATGTGTGTAGCCTGGCGTTGTGCTGATGAAACTCTACTCTCCTATTAACTAGAGCTGTCTAAGTTCTTAGTGATAGCTTCCTTCATTTGGTACAATTTTTGACAATTAACTCATCGGTTTAAAATATTTTATTGCTATTTTTCAAAATTGATCTTCTAGAGCTTTTATCTTTGGCAACAAAATAGTCGGGATGGAATCGAATGCTACTTGTTGCTAAAAGGGAAGATTTTCTCAGCTGACTTCGCTGCCATTTGCATTCAGAACAAGTCTGTTGGCAGTAGGTCTAAAATTATATAATAATAGAGCTCTAAGGATGCAAATACGGGCTGCTCATTGTATGTTTTCTATACGTCTTATTGCGTATTTTCCATATTTTGACCACCATAACCATACCATTATATCGTAAACCATAATTAGTTTTACTACTCCATAGAGCCAGTGAGAAATCCGAGGCGTTAATCCCTCCCGTTGGTCCCCACCATTATACAATATTACACGTTTACAGTGTTGTAGCTAGTTACCTTCTTTGCCCTAGCTTGCAAATGCGATTTCTATTAGAGCTTCCTGTACTTTGTCTTCGAAAGCCTTGACGAGTCCTCCAGTCGGTGGATTCGGGTCGGGCCGGCTATGATGAGCTGCATAATATGGTCCGGCTGCTATGGTTAGGCCGGTATCCAAATCTTTTTCCTTGATCCACCACCCCAACCTTGACTATTGCGGTATAGCTGTCGTCACAAGCTATCAGCTTGACTTGGCCCTGCTACCTTCCGGCATCTGTGCATAATGGTTGTGGGTTTGGTTTGCTTAACCGCACCAAAGTATCTGTTTATATGATATACACATTAAAATAATGCTTCAATGAAATTTCAAATAAAGTGCATTGAATTTCTGCTGAAATAAATTTAAGAAACAAACCGAAACAAAATAACTTAATTTAAACTACCTAATTAAAAAATTAAAATATAATTTTGTCAAATAAAAGAAAAGCACACAAATGCAAAAGTCCGTAAATAGATTATGAAACTAGATAACATAAATGGAAATGAGCAGAACAAAAAGAAGAATAACTGAAAAGTAAAGAATTAAAAATAAATTGTAATGAAATTCTTTACCACTCTTAATCGGACCAAATCACAGTCACTTACATAAGAAATAACAATGATATAAAGTTTTGACTGCGAAAAAGATAAAAATAGAAAAGGGTAAGCAATGGTACCGAATTAAAATTGGCTTTACAGCCATCAAATCTAATCATAAGCAACAAAAAATAAAAAAAAAAAGAAAGATGAAGAAAAAGGAAAAGGGCGGGCTAAACCAAATATGAAAGGCTCTCACAAAGCACCGACACAAAGCAACTCTGTAAATATTGTAAATTTTATTATAAATAAGTGAGAACCAAGTAGCACATTTACAACATACTACTGTGATCAAATTGAAAGGTGAATTTTGTACATTTCGTCTCCTTCATTGCCCTCCCGCTGCAATACACTTACGCCAATGAATTTTCCAGTCATCATAGCATTTGGAAAAGGCCTCCGTCGTGATGGCCATCAGAGCCTTTTTCGTTCAGCTATTATATCCCCAATTGAGTCAAAATCGTGTTCTCGGATTGGTCAAGTAAATTTGCTGAATGGCCAGAAGTTACGCGAAGGTAAATCCGGCGAATGCGGTGGTTGCGGCACGATGAAGTTGAAAATGTGGCGAAATGATCACGAATAACCTATGCATTATCGCACTTCTTTGTTCAATAAATTCAGACGCAGTAAAAATCGAAGAATTTACTTTTGGAGCCTCACAATCGATACAGTTTTTTTTTTATACGAAAAGTTTGTCTGGCAATTTGTACCAAAATGCTTCTTATGCATTTCTTGATCCTACTCTATATATAATTATAGACACATATGGTACAACAGAGAGATCGCAGATGATCTCATTTTGTTTAATGTTTCTCAATGCTACGCTCGTACCAAAATGCCTGAGTCCTTTGTAAAAACGGCGTCGTATAAAGGTCTCAAATTATATGCTTGGCAACGTAGGTTGTTTTTTTGCCAGTCCCGGTAATATTTGATGAAATGATGACAAACAGAGGGACAGCCATTCTAAAAAAAAGTCGGTATATAAGGGCTGAAATTAAATATGAACCGCTTCCAACAATTTTTGGAGGTGACCATATATCAGATTCATTATCATTAAAAATTTTAAGCCGTCTAGGCCTATCTTTCATGGAACCCTGGTTTGGGTATATGTAAAGCAAGCGTATGCGGTCGGTTGAACATGCGACAGGTACTAGATAGCCAATTCGTATAGCCATGATCTTTTTGAGGTATACATTAAAATTTTTTCAAGGTCTCCCCAACAACAAAATGATTGCTTAATAATATACACAGTGGCGTAAAGCAAGGCTACCCACTGCTTTAAATGAGACATAAGGTTTCACTTAACAGCATTTTAATTGCCCCCCAAACAGCAACAAACAAATTTAAGTAGAAGCCTTGAACACGAATTAAATAATAAAATTCCTTACAACAACAGCAAAAAAGCGACCCGACCGAGATGCTGGCCACTGAGCGTGGCCGCAATAAAAACGACGATGGTCCCTTCCAACTGCATTTGGCATGTTTTTTCAAATTTTTTTGGCAAATATTTCAATTAGCGGGAATTTAATGCAATTGTGTATGTGTGAGAGTGTGTGCTGGTCTCATTAGCATGCAGCGTCGTGTGGTCAGCACGACATAAAATATGCAAAACATTTTCGCGCTTGCACACATACACACACTCATTCATACTCGCTTACATGCTCGCATCTACACACACACACACACACACAGACTCGTACTGAATTCAAGCACTTACCCAGACAAACAGCGCATACTTAAGTACTTACGCGTAGCTGAATGTTTTTTTGCGAGCTTGAGTGCGTTGGCAAATGCATGTTTTTGAAATTCAATTACGATTTTTATTTGGAATTTGTTTTCGAAATTTAATGCAATTATGTGTTTTTATTTTATCGAATTATTTTCGCGTGTGCATATAAAAATTGAGTTTGTAATTTGAGAACTGTTTAGTGGCTTAATGCAAATTGAAAAATTGTAATTGAATCAATTAATGCATGTGGCTTTCGCCAAGTGCGCTTGGTAGTTAAAGGCTGTAGCTGGAATTTGCTCAGTCACTCGTAAGTGTTGGTAAGTGTATAAGTATGTATCTTCGAATAAACTCTGTGGAAATTGACTATCGGATATTTTATTATTACATTCCTCGCGGTTTTGCAGTGATCGCTAAGCTTTGATCGTTTTCAGTAAGCTTGTGGTACTACAAGTAATTATGCTTAATGAGGTTTTTTTTTTGTTTTTGGTTTGCTTATATTTGATTTTCCTCTTATCACTATAATAATATAATCACCCATTAAAGCTTTCGTAAGCTTTTGCATTGAAATAAAGAATTTTTCTCTAATTTCTATTTTTTAAACTTTACTTTTGAGTCCAGTACAATACTCAAGTTTAAAGCACCCCGCATTAAAGCTTTTGCATTGAAGGGTTGATTTTTTCCTAAATTGTCTTTAATGTGTTTTTAATTCCTATTTAAGACAAATTTTTAGTTATTTAAGCTATTGTTTTTAAGCTTTAAACTCTCTAAGTTAAAGCTTTTGTGTTGAAGGATTCATTTTTTTTAAATTTGAAGTATTTATATTTATGATATTAGGTCTACAACCTTGCTTCCTATTTGTTTAGTATTGCTATTTTTAGTAGTTTAATCCTTATATTTTAATGAACTTAAAGCTTTCTAAACCAAAGCTTCCGTAAGTTTTTGTAATAATTTTGATTTTTTTCTTAATTTCAATTACTTTAAACTTAATTTTTGAGATGTGTAAAATATCCAAGTTTAATGATCCCTACATTAAAGCTTTTGTGATTATTTTTTATACTTAAAACTCTCTTCATTAAAGCTTTTGTATTGAAGGGTTGGTTTGTTTTAACTATGTCTAAAGTGCTTCTATTTATGATATTTTTCTAGTTATTTGATCGTTTTGTCCCGAGTAAAGCTTTCAAAATCAAAGCTTTCATAAGCTTTAAAGCTGTTTATTGAGAGTTTGTTGTTTTCTTTAATTTGGATGTGCTAGAAATTTATTTTAGAGATCTGTAAAGCACCCAAGATTTGGTTTAAATGCCAAAAGCTTTTACCCCTGCGAGCTTAAATTAAGCTTTAGAAGCTAAAATCGACTGTTAGATGTTTAGCAAACTTTTAGTTTCAGTAGGAATAAGGAAAAGTATAAATTGCCACTTTTTGTGGAAAAGCATCCTAAAATTTTGAGCCTTATTAAGCTTTTGTAAACCTTAATCGAATTATTATGTCTCTTTAATTGTTAAATTAGACGACTAACTTTAATATGACAAAGAGCTTATTTTGAATTTATTTTCCACGGGGAAGGTCAAAAGTCAAAGCTTAAAGCTTTCGCCACAAAGTATCAGATTTTATTCAACTCCTCCTCAACAGCAGTTGTCATTGTATACTTCAATAATTTTATCCCATCTTTAGCAGCCCTCTTAAAGCTATCGTTGTTGTTATTGTTGCGCTGCTATTTTTGTTATTGTTGTTGTTGTGCATATTAAGCGCTATTATTGTAACTGATTGTGTTTGTATTGTTAATTTTGCTTCCTTATATACATTATTTACGATTATTCTGCCAATTGCCTTGACGCTTGTTACTGTTTTTGCCTTTGTTTACACTATTGCACGCCTTTGTTCTCGCACTCGCGCTCGTGCTAAAGTCCTTGAGCGCACCAGCGGGCGCAACGCGTTGCTTCCGAGTGACGTTTGCTATTTGCATATGAAAGTAACAATTGAAAATGTGGGCCATGTGTCGAGCCTGAAATGGAACGTTAGCGACAACGGTATTTTCAATTTAAATTTTTAGCATCCGCACGCGTGCAACAACCACTGTGCAACACAACACAGAGACGAAACTTTCAATTGGACTTATGCACAAACAACATGTGGTACACAGGTGCAATATTTTTTCTCACCTAACGGTTGTTTGTGGCGCATAAAAAAGACAAGGATAGTTATACTAGTGTTTGAAATTTTGGCAATTTGTTTTCTTTTTTTAAAGAGCGTTCGAAGTCGGTTCATATCCCCCTTTAGCTAAATAGGACGATTATTGTCCAAGGGGCTAAGTTTGGAAGCAGCCAAATATTTTAGGCTATCATAAAGTTATAAGAATCAAAAATATTTACTCATTTAATCCTGACAATTTGAATTTAGACAGAAAACTTTACAGAGTGACCAATGAAACAAACAACTGGTATAAATTAATAATATGGAGACATTTGTATAAATAGGAGCAACTGACATAAATTCATAAAACTGGTATAAATCCATGGAACTGGTATAAATCCATGAAACTGGTATAAATTTATAAAACTGACATAAATGCTTAAATGTGTTTGAAATCATAAAACTGGTATAAAATTGGAAACTGGTATAAATGCGTAAAAACTGTGAGGTTTTATGGTGCTGGTATAAACAAGGGAACTTATACATACGCGAAACGGGTGTAAATACGTGAAAATGGTACAAATGTATGAGACTAGTATAAAGTGAGCGAAGCTGGTATAAATACGAAACACTTTTTAAAGGGTTTTAGATATTCTCTTGTATAGAATTCAATTGAATAACTTTGTTGTTGCTTTCATAGGTAAATGAATATGACTTGTATCTAATGTTCCGATCCGACTAAACTAAGCCTTTCCTTACTTTTAATTTTTGCTTTCTTTTTATTTTATTTCAGCTAAAATATTCCTTTTTTGTTTTGTATGAGTTTGCTTTCATTATTGGGATATTATAATTACACTGTTGACAAAGCATATGCATTTGTATACACACACACGTATATAAGTTGAATTAATATATGTACGTATGCTTGTATGCCATGCCTAGCATTGTTATTGTTGTTTTTCTCTTGATTTCTATTTCAACAATAGCATATTTGATCGTTGAATTCCCACAGCTGTCGCTTTCACTTTAAACTTTTCACTTTCAATCACAAGCACATGCAGCCACACACACACACTCGCCTGGGTGTATGCGTGTGTGTGTGTGTGTAAGCAAATATGCATGTGCATATAACGACGCATTGAATTTAAGCAGAAATGCAATCAAACGCAAAGTGCTTTGTCTGCCATCCAATTATTCCTGTATGGGTGTGTATAATGAGTGATTATTCTATATATAATATGTGTGTGTATGTGTCTGTGCCCCTCTTTGTGTGGCTTTGGGTATGCTATTTAAACAACTACGTATTTATAACTAATTAGTTTCCACCACACACTCGCATTACACGCATTAAACAATCGAGGAAATAAATCATTAAATCATTAAAGTAAACTGACACTTGTGCACTCACATACATACATACATATGTGCATATTGAGAAGCTTATATAAATGTGGTGTTTAATATGTGTTTATATATTAGTGAATATAAATTAATTTCCTTATTTATGAAATATTAAATTTCAAATCCACTTTTGATTAATGAAGCTTTTCTCTAATTTACTATTATTATTATTTTTTTTATTTATTTATAATGATACATATGCATACAGTAGGGTGTCCGTGTTAAATTTTTGCTCTACACTAAATTACGTAAAGTAAACAAGCGTTTAATTTTCTATTTGAACCCTGCCAAAATAGTTTAAGTTTTCCCATAAACAAATATACACACAACAAATATTCAAGTTCGGTTGTAAACTAACATTTCATACCCTTGCACTTTGTCAGGCATACTTTGCGGATTGCGAAACTTTATTTTGAAAATGTTGCGAAAGTATTCAACAATTTTTGTACGACGAAACCGAATTTATATGCAGTCTTCGGCATGCTTTCCCCTGATGGCATCCATGTTATGCTCAAAGACTTACCATTATTTGAAAAGCATGCTATTGCAATTTTATTAAGATAACTAATATAGTATAAAGTCAGCCGGAAGTTCGAAAATCTTAATATTCGGTAAATGGGAGATAAGGGAATTATTATACCGATTCAACCCATTTTTGACATACTGGCATATTATTATCAGAGAAATATTCCTTCCGAATTTCTATAACAAATCTCACAGATTGAGCCATATTTTCGATAAAAAGTTCATAACAGGAAATGAGATCGATATATTCGGTATCTAGAGGCTTGAACAGTTTTGATCCGGTTCGGACATTTTTTGGTCATAAGAGACACTACTCGGGCAAAGCTGTATCCCTATAAATTTATTTGTGCTTGATTTGCATTATGGAAAGTGAGAAAAACAAATGGAATATAAAACTATGTTATATGTCAAGTATGAACGAATCAAGTGAAATTCAGCTATGTATGTATATGGGAAGTAGGCGTTCCGATTTTCTCCATTTTTACAATATATCAAAATTTATTTACAAGAATATCAAAAAAGATGCAAGACACCAAATTTTGTTGAAATGGGTTAGAAGGGCCCCGAGATATGGGGTTTCACCAAAAAGTGGACGGTACTACGCCCATCCTCAAAGTTTCACACCGGCTCTCATAAAGCTCTCATACCATCTCGTTGGAAAAATTTAATGTATCAGTCGCATTTAGTTGTTCATTTATCACTCTTTTAGTATTTTTTAGCGAAACCGTTATATGGGGAGTGGAAATGGATTGTCATCCGATTTCACCTATTTTCAAACTGTAGTAAGAAGGTAGTAACAGGATGCATATATTGGTGAAAGCGCTTTGTTGGTTCGGAAGATATACATATATATTAAACTTATTAGAGGGGTAAGGGGGGTTCTCGCCAACTTTTCAAAGTTTTGTGCCTTCTTAATCTATCGTACTATGCGGTTTAGTTATATATTGGCGTATTGTGGGCGTGACAGTGGTCTGATTACGCACTTACGAACTCTTCGTCAATTTTTTTCGACTTTTTCATTATTGAAAGTATTACCAGCAGAGTTTTCGGTATTACACTAATTTAAGAGTAAAATTGTCTGTTTATGCTGTTAGGTAAAAATCATTCAAAAATAGTTCGATCATGGAATTTTGTTTCATCTGCTGACCAAAGTTCCTGCTTAAATTTAATCAATTCGCTAGTTTTCGATTTATCTATGTCTTATATTTTTTGTCACTCTAATTTCCAACTTCATTACATCAATTTCTTTCGATTCATGCCTTAATGGGAAATTCCGACTTTGGTTGCTATATCCTCATTTCATCTCGTTCAACTGCTGACCTTGAAGTCATCCTCCATGCATCACTGAAGCTTGAAGAACCTTCAGCGGGAAATGTATCTTAAATAACAGATAGCAACTACAACGCACATTTCATTAACAGAACTCTTAATACACATTCGATAACCTTTAAATCTCTTCTCGTTTAAGAAGCCACTGTTTTCACATCTTCTGCCTCACTAATGTGCACATAATTTCTTAACATAACTGTAATAATAATTTGTGCAATCAGTGCAAACTTAAGGCAAACTTGAAGAATCACCCGTAATGGCACTCGATTTAAATATCCACACATAAAAGCGGCGACAAAAATCACACTCCCAAAACACACACAGCCACTTCAACTAAAGGGAAAAGTTAAAATTTCTTTTTAACTGTTTGTGTGTGTGTGAAGAAACCGTTAAAAGTGTGTTACGTGCTGCGTCAAAACTCGCAGCTAAAGACAAATTGTGCCACAATTTCGTTAAAACTCATACAAATGAAATGAAAATTCAATTGAAAGTGAAGACTGACGTTCCCAGTAGCACACGCACACACACACACATACACGTACAAGGCTTCGGCATTCACGTCAACACGAAAATGGTGGCTTAAGCAGCATGTGTTGGTTAGTGTGGATACAAGCAGCAGCCAGCAGCAAATGTGAAACATATACTCGCATGCACATACATATACTGGTACCTTAACCTATCCATACATATGTATATGTATATATGCATATTTTATAAGTATTTATATACATATGTAGATACATATATTTATTTTCAGAAGACGTGTGTTGCGAAATTTGTACTCTGGCTTGCGGCATTTCATTTCTTTGCCGCCACCTTCGCCGTCTTCCGCAATTCCTTTCGCTTCTACATCGTTTCAATGAGCGAAGCATTAAAGTTGCAAAAACTTGTGCACTTCAGTGTCACATTCGACACTTTTCTGAAAGTGTAAAGCAATTCATGTTATGAACTCGGTGATTATTGTTATTATTGTTGTTGTTGTTATTGTCGCTATGGTAACGCGTTTGCGCTGCACTTGAGTTTGGAATTTATACGACAATTTGCCAATTGCAAAATTTATTTACGAGGCATGCTAAAAGTGAAAAAATTACAGAAATTTATTAAGACTAAAAAAGTTAAGTTTAATTTCTTTGATTAATTCTTGTTATTTTTTTAATCTCTTATTCAGCGCAACTAATCATACAAGCATGAAATATTGTTTGTCTAACAGAAATTTATTGAAGATTTCTAACATAACTTTTAATTGATAGCAATATTATAGAATTGACAAACAGATGGCAACACCTTCAAAATTATTTCTGTCGAAAATAATTTTTTATTACTTCTGTATTTCTGTTATTTATTTCTGTCGAAAATAATTTTTTAACGCAAACAATTTGTTGCCGAGATTATATTCAATATTTCAACAACAGGTGGCAACCTTAATTATTATTATTTAAGATTTATTAAAGACTTCTCAAATACCTTTCAATTGATATATGTAAATATTTTAAAATTGACAAAAAAATTTGAAACAGATGGCAACGCTTTTTTTTTGTTTTTCGGCAGACTATCATTTCTGTCTCTTATACACATCTAGATGTGTATAAGAGACAGAATGTTATTATTTTTTTTGTTTTTAAGTTATACTCACTTGTACAGCTTCAGTTTGATATCAATATCGCCACAAAGCTTTTATTGCTTTTATTGATTTTGAAATGGTGGCAACCTCTCTTTAAAAATTTTAACTGTAAACTTTCTCAAATTTCTTTTCTTTCACAGCCATATTAATGCAACTTCTCTATCTAAACTAATTTTTATGATTACAAATTTTGCCATGGCAACGCTGTTCAAAAATATTTTAAATTTTAAGCTTTTTAAACTTTTGTGGTTGTAATGTTTTGGGTTGCAGCAATTGCATTCATAAACTTAAAAAAAAATTAAAACATTAAAAGTCTTCAAATGGTGTCATCCCTTGTAAAATAATACACTCAAACTATAAATCCATTTAAACCTCCTCATGCTGTTACGCATTTTGATATAATTCTGGTTTTCTTACATATTTTATTAAACTGAAAAATTTAAAGTGGCAACCCTGTTCAAAAATATTTTCAATTGTGAGCCTTTTTTTTATCTTTGCACTGCATACTTTTATTGTAACCTTTCTGCTTGCAGCTATTGTCTACAATTTACTCAATATATTGCCGTTCTTAAACCGAAAATGAAAAAATAAAGAAAGTTGGCAGCCCTTATAAGTATTTTCAACAAATCCCTAACCCGCTTTAATTTTATGCTCGTATTAATATAATTAATTTTTCTTATTTTCTTTATTAAGTTAAACATTGTATGTCGGCAAACCGTCTCAAAAAATATTTTCAAGAGTTTAACTTCTGCGGCTGATTAGACATAATGTTATGTTTCTGTTGGCATTCATTGCCCAAAAAATATTCAAGGAGGCTTACATGCCTTCCAAGCTTCTGACCTAAACACACAAAAAATATTAAACATGTGGCAACCCAAGTCAAAAAAATTTCAGAGACATGTGGCAACCCTTGTAAAAAACTTTCACAGATATTTGGTTAGCTTGTCAGTTCTATTAATCTCTTTTTCGTAACAGGTGGCAACCCAATTGTAAACTTTCTTTAATCTTGTTCATTTTGCACTTACTCTTGTTTGTTGTAAAGACCAAGCTAACATTTTAATGAAGTATAGTATATTTTGTGTCCCCATTTTCTGAACTTTTGCTGATGGAAGAGGGAAGAATCGAAAGCCGGTTTGCGAAACTTTAATCCGCTGGAGCTAACCTACTCCAAACTCATGATTCTCCCACGGAACCAACGCATTAAATATTACCTTATGCTATATGTACATACACACATACATATATATATGGTTAAGCCTTGTATTAATTCTTCCTTACATATGCAATTTAATTTTCATCTCTGCACCACTCTTCTTACCACATTATTTGTTTTCGCATTGTGAATCTAGTTTCACATTGAAATAATAATAAACTTGAAAAATTATTTTCTGCCAACAGCTTTCACTTCTCAATCTCAACGGATTTTGGCGAGAAACTTTTGTTCACCCACTTAATATGTAGCTATGTAAGTGTATTTGTAGTATATGAGAGTGCATTTTAAGCGAGTCGCTTGAGTGTAGAGAACTGGGCGTGATGAGGAGGGTTGGGGTGCATTGTTATTTTTTTCTGTTTTTTTTTTTTAATGTCTGCACACGCTGCACTTTCGCTAGCAATAAACACGCGCAATTTCAGGAGAAGAAGTGAAAGTGAAAAAGAACTCAATAATAACCGCAATAATAGCAGACACCCAAGGCAAACAAATTTGTGGCTATAAATGAAGTTAATAAAAAAAGAAAATTACCCCAAAAGTGTGAATGTTTGCCGGTCTATTATGCGCTTCAGTGGAAGTTCACCCTGCTTCGTTCTTTGTGTGGTGCAGAGCATACATACAACATTTCTGTGATGACTCTTAAATGAGTGGGCAAATAAAAATCTTTATAATTCAATAGACTTAGTTAGGAGGTAGCAATTTGCTAAGAAATCATTTATTATGGTCGATTATGGAATTGCCAAGTTTGTACGGAACTGAGCAGATAGACAGATTAACCTATATATGGGAGCTAGAAGAAGGCTTTTGCGCATATCGTTCTTTTTGGGCAAGCTCATGTTATACTAATCAAAGCAATCTATCATGGCTTCATAACGGTATTTCGTTTGCTAATCGAATATGTTATACTATACACGATGCAGAGCAGAAATAAAAATTCGACTTAAAGGGGCTCGAAACAATTTCATATTTTTGGCATCAAATCAGACGCTATTAAGTCCACACCCGATTTAGATATCTTCCTTTATCTATAATTTTCTCTATAATTTTCTCTATAATTTTTCTTTATATAGGTAGTTTTTAGGGGGATGATTTTTGAAGCACTTCGATAATACATCCATATATTTCGTCTGATGTGGTCAGTCCGTCAATTGATTAGACAATATTAGACTACTTTTTATACGGTTAAACGAAGTCAGAGATCTACGACTGCTCCCTTCCAAGCTTACATTCGGCACGTTATTGGCAAGAGCGACACGACCTCCGCTGGAAAAAGTAGTAGTAGTGAAATTGGATGAGACTTTTGAATGTTTATGTCCAAATGTAAACTATATTTTAATGGAATATTTTTATTGATGCTGAAGATATCACACAAAGTCAAATAAGTTAACGAAGGTTGATGGTAAATAGACCTTAAATCTAATTTTCATGACTTCAAGCCGTGCCAGGTGAGCGTCTTGTGAATTGTTTTTTATTAGAAATAAATATTAAAGATTCTAGAGGCACCAGAGACTGATTGCCCTCCGAGTTACTACTTTTCATTCTCTCAACTCAACTCAACTCTATTTTAACTAAGCTCGTAAATAAATTCATAGAATTAAAATATTTCAAAAAAACTCTCACTATTTCTTTGCCAAAAATATATTCACATTTGTCCTTGGCAAGCCATTTGTGTACTAACCTATTCATAGTTAAAGTTTGCGTACACCTCTTGTGTCATATGACTGACAAAGTAGCTGTCTGGTTAGTTGACTGATAGTCAACTCCAAGTGAATGTGACGGGCTTAAATGGTGACGCTGTGGCGCCTGGAGTTGGTTTTCCCATTTCACTACAATTGCGTTTACCGCATTTCCACTTTCCTCTATTACGATTTTCGGTTTATTTTGTTGACATTACGTTTTTGGTATATTTAGACTTATGTGGAGTTTAAATAGTAGCGCATTTAAATTCTCCACCTGCTATTGTGTTTGGGCTTAAGTTTTCACTTTATTTTAGCGCAAAAAAATAATGAAATTTTTCGTAAGTGGAAAAATGACCAATGTAGCTTAATTTAAAGTATGGGCTCAGATATAAGTTACAAGTTACCCTGTATATTTTTCTTTCGGGATGGTTCCATTTAGTAAAAATAGAGGTCGTCTTAGTTCAGAGTAAATTTTACAGGTCACATTTTTTATTTAAAATGTTCACGAAAAATTAGTAAATACGGTATGAGAGACTTAAAGTCTAAGACTTCGTTTACCTTATTAGCGTAGACACCGCTTACGTGATTATAGGCGAGCTTGTAACAGCCCGCCAGTCGTTTTTTCTCTTCGCAATTTGGCGGCAGTCAGATATATCAATTGCGGCCAGGTACTTCCACATCTGATCTCTCCAACGGAGTGGAGGTCTTCCTCTTCCTCTACTTCCGTTGCCAATGTACAAAGGACCATACATCTTCCGCATAACCTTTTTTTCGAAAACCCGTAACGTCGACTCATCAGATGTTGTCATCATTCATGCCTCTGCACCATATATAAGAGCGGCAATAATGAGCGACTTATAGCATGTGATTTTTCGGGGTTTTTGAGGTCTGAGATAGTTTCCCTACAAACGAGACTGGTCTCAAACATTTCTGAATTTTGATGAAAATGCCGATTAAAGAATGAGACAGTTCCCCTAACCTTGGACTGGTAACCGGTTTAGTAACCGATTTTCAAACATTCCTAAACTATATTGGGAACATCAGCTCATCCGTCGGCCCATTAAAAAAACTAACAATGTTTTACAAAAATATTACTATTTTTCACTTATTTACTTCTTGTGCGCCATCAAGTGTAATAAAATTTACAACTTTACGAATTGCACTCCTCGCGCGCCGGCGAACACGAAGACGACTATTAAACAAACAAAGCAAATGTCAAAATATGCCACCTGCAACGGCAAGCGGCAACGACGGTATACTACCGCAATCCTCATTCACTTTCGAGAGAGCACTAATATCAACTTTGGTCCCGACACGCGGACACGCAAATAAATGCAAGGGAAAAGTTTGAAATTGAATATGGCCAGAAGAGTTTTGCAAGACGCCCTCAAAAGGAATGCCAAAATGCAGTTGCAACAAATATTAAATACCAAAAAACGAGCGCAGCGAAAACAATTCCGGGCACAAATTGTGGTGAATGCTGCAAATGAATTGTGCGCCCTAAGCGGGCGGAAATAGAGGGAAGGAAATACACGCGTACTAGTCGTGGTCGTGGTAGCAGGCAGGAACCCAGTAACCGAATTTGGCTGCTTGGCAGTGCCGACGAGCAGCAGTCGTTGTTAGTTGTGCGGATACCTTGAGGCAACGGAAATACGAGCGGAAAAGGCTGCCGTACAAAGTTTACAATTAGAAATTTGTGAATTGAAAAGTTAGCCGGCCCTAGAGAGTATCGTGTCGCACAGTTCGACACAGTGTTGGGCAACTATAAATTGATTTTCACTTGTTTCGAATTTGCAGTGTCGAGTCTTATTGTTAATAAAAAGCTGATGCTTTTGAAGCTCTTGGTTATTGGTTACGAATACATGCCTGACGAGATTGGACGTAGAACAGACAGTATCCATTTAAGATTGTTTTGAAATGGTACCTCTTCTTAAAAATACAAATCTACTATTAAGAAGTCAGAAGTCCCGAAAGAGACCTTTGAATTTCTTATTGGCAGAAATTAATGTAAATATCAAATTAGTACCACAGAAAATCTTAAGACAGTTTGTGACAGTTTTTGTTGTACTCCGTTTCTTAAACTAAGAAACCTTCAAATGTCTAAAACGGACAAAAATGTGCGAATAGTTGATTTTTTGAACTGATCGGCTAGGCCGAAAAATTGACTGCTTAAGTCAATAAAATAGTCACAGTTGAGCTCGGTTTCTCAGAAGCCGCTAGTTCACCTCTACTAGTCATCGTGCTAAGCTCTCGAGATTTCTTTGTCGATACACTTTATGGTAGGTTTTAATTCGGCGGACCTACTCAGACCACTCTATTGACAGGTCGTAATATCTAAAAGAATCAGGACTTATTCAGACCACTTGCTTGGCACATGGTAATATCCAAAAGATCATCTGATCTTTGGTTCGATATTCTTATGCGGTCTACTACCAGTTTAGGTAGTTTCCATGAAGGAGTAAATCTACCATCAAAACTCATTGAATGATTCGGTGATCTTGTTGATCTCTGGAGCCAATATAAAATATAAAAATAAAAATTTCAATGATTTTCGATACTTAAATTTTTTTTGTTTTTTTTGTATTTTATAATTTTTTTTTTTTTTATAAATTCGATGTAAAGATGGGTATGTTTTAAGTCTAATGTCTTAGTTTCATAAAATACCTCTTAACGTTAATTAGTCTACGACGCGGTAAAGTCAAACTCTTCCATCTGTATTATTGTCTTTGCTTCAGTCGAGTATCTTAACAAATAACCAGTTACCAAACACTGTATTTCCAGCTACTGAATGTCGGTGCTATGCCTAAAAATTTGCCAACACTGTTGGAGCGCAGTGAGTGAAAGAGCGCTATTTAAAACAAAGTTTGGTAAGCAAAAGGAAATGAGAAAGGCAGAGCGAGAGTAGAAGAGAGAAAGAGGGGGCGAATGCAGAACCGCTTAGACAAAATGAAAGACAGGAGTATTCTAGTGAAAGTAGATTGTTTGGCTTGAATGGCTTATTAAATTGATAAGGATAGTGATGATGATGATGATGATGATTATGACGAAACCGAAAAAGACGATGCTGATAATGCCAGGGAAAGAAAGTCATAAATTATATTTGCAACTGAAAATTGCTGCACCATTCACCACGTCAGTGACTGGCTGAATGCAACTCTAATGGCCAAAACTATAATGACAATAATGGCCATGATGAAGATAACGGTCGGCTATGCAGGCGGCCATGTCAAATATTAGAAAACTACTAATGACTCTTTTGATTTAGTGAAAACTTGAACGAAGTACGCACTAACGTTTACAGCCATTAAAGGGAAGACTTACATAATGGAAATGCTGGCAGTGCAGTCTTCGGACTTTTCGTGTTTTCGCTGTTGTTTTTCTTTTACTCTTTTTGTTGCTTACTCCGCTTGAGTTGCCGTCTCTATTTACTTGCATGACATTGCCGGAAATGGAAATTGTTATAATCATGAATGCAACGCTGCACTGCCAACAATACATGACAACAACCACAAATGAAATGGCTGTTGCACAAAAATGTTAACGACCGTTATAAGCTGTTATGCACACAAAAATTAATGTATGTGGCTCCCTACTGGCTTATATTGAAACTAACCAGGTTCAAATTAGTTTTATTCTACTGCTTTTCAGACCACTTGCGTTTATTTTTGGAAACCAAGTAGTTTGGACTTCGAAGCGAAGAATCTTGTCTTATGTGAGAGACACTAGATACAAGTGTGAGTTGGATATTCGAGTAGAGTTTCTTATAGAGAACGGTTCCACTTTTTACTCGAATGCAGATTCCTTTTAAGCAAGTTTCCATTTACTTCCCAAGTTCAAACCCGATAAAATACTTTTCCTTTCTCTGTCGTCTCGTCAATTCCTAACTTCTAGTCATTTTTCGATAAAATTTTATCTCTGCTTTCCCTACGAGGTTTCACCACTAGACGGCTCTAGTACTCCGTACCATCTGCGTTAACGTCTGTATGTAGATTGTGCATTTTGACTTGGCAATAGCAGGAAGTAATTTGAATTATGCGCCATTTATACTTGCTACTAAGCAATTTTGTGATTTCGTGAAAAGTTTCACCATGAAAAGTAATTTTTGGCAAAGCGGATATGCAATTGAAATGAAAACGCTGGCTCGTAGTTTCCAAACTCACTAAATATCAAAAGGTTTGGCTGGCGTACGCCCGCCGAGCGATATGCGCAAGTAGGTGGCAGTAAAATCTAAACTACTTCAGCGCGGAGTCTTAGAGTCGATAAAGTGTGTGAGCATATAAACGCGAAAAACTCGTTTCGAAGTGAGCTGATGCCATTTGACAGACACTAAATTAAAGTAAAGTTGCCTCAAAGTGGGTCAGAAATTTAGGTGTAAGGATTGTGAAAGGATATCTCAAAAATTTTTGGAATTTTTAAATCAAAATATTAATAGAAAACGTTGACAATTATTAGCGATAAATTAATAATTGAATAATCAAATTTACATATATTTCAGAAATAAATATTTTAAAGATGTGATGAGTAGTACATTTGCTCACTCTAATTTAAGTAAAAAAATATGTAAATGCTTTTATGCGCCTAAACGAATGCTTGTGATACCTATATCGAGTGAGTTTTTAGAGACATATAGACGTATGGACTTTAAACACGATTTTCTTGTGACACTTATTTCACAGTCGGTGTCGAACGACTCGGGTGGACCGATCGTTTTGACATTTTTACACGACCTTCTTTAATTTATTTGTCAGGTCAGATCTAAATAATAATAGTTGTGATAATAATTAACGACTTGGAAGGATAATTTTTTCTTGAAAAGCCGCGATTTTGTCAAAAATCTAAATTTTTACTGGTCTTTCAATCATTACCGGAATTCGTCTACTGTATTAATATATATATGTATATTTTTTTTTTCGTTGTTATTTTTAGTTCAAATGTAAATAAAAATATCAGAAAAACAACGTTATTTCTGATTTGAAAGTGTAAGTTAAATGGAATGCAGTGAATTTCGAAAAAGAGGCTGCCACATTTCTAAAGGAAAGATGTACATTTATCTGACTTTTACACGTTTCTAAAAAAAAAAAATAAAGAAAATTTTATAAATATGCCATCTAATTTCAAACTAACGTAAAGCGGATAATTTTTGAAATCTGGTAGCACCATTTCCATCTTATATTTAAAAAGCATTTAAAGAGAGCAAATTTTTCTGGAATATTTCCACGCTGATTATTGGTATAAAGTATAAGAAAAGGTAGTTGAAAGATTTTTCAGCGTTGCCACATAGCTCGTAGTTTATAACCGAAGATTATTCCAAATATTTCAGGTAAAAATGATGCCATTTAGAAAATTAAAAAATAAAATAAAGAAATTACAATTTAATCTGCATAGGGTTGTCAGGAATGGGTTTAAACTCCAGTAAAACCCACCATTATTCCTCAAAAATTATATAATGTTGTGTCCGAAATATAATTTTCAAAAAATCGACTACCATTTGGCCAGATAGGCAAATATCGCGACATCAATACGTCTCGTCATGTTGAATACCTAATTAAAGCCATAAAATAAGTTTCCTTTTAATACTCAAGCGTTATTCTTCTCTTCAATAATATCAATCGATTGCATTAAGCCATTCATGTCAAGATTATACAACTTCGTGAAAGACTTCTTCAGTTCAAAAGTCTTTAATTAATCACTAATTTTGTTTTCTTTCTACTTTCAGAGAAAAAACGGGGAATCCGTATTAACGTTAAGTCGCACAGACGAAGTGCTTTCGTCTAAAAAACGGCAAAAGCAACCAATTTGCTGAAAGTGCGTCTTAAGCAGAGAGCGAAGGTAAACATTGAAGAGATAAGTAGAAAAAGAACAAAACTGAGAGGTGTGAAAAGTTAAGTAAGTCAAAGTTGCAAAGTAAACGGAAAACTATTTGAAAAAAAGTTAAGTAATAAGTTTATAATAAATAAAAATTAAAAAATTACAATAATTAA
>NW_017535963.1:1843834-1869617 GCF_001853355.1 Bactrocera latifrons | reverse complement strand
AAAAAACAATCAATAACAGAAATTGTAAATAAGAAATCTGAGGAACCAAATGTATAGCAAAACAATATAAGTAAATTAAAATATGTAAAGAAAATTCCATTAAAATAGTAATCAAAGTGTAAACAATACCAAAAATTCCAAAAAATAGAATAAACTTTTTGTAAAATAAAAATAAAAAATTCTCCAAAACCGAAGTTACTCCAGAGTTTACACTTTTATAAGCTTCCATGTCCGTTTACTTGTGTGCAATACTGTTAAAAGCATATTAAGACAAAAAAGTGCAAGAAAACATACAAAAAGTTAAGCGCTCACTGACTGACTAACTGATAAATACAACAAAGCTACTCACACCCACACATTGCATACAATACATTAAGCGCCGGGGCGTATACGTAACCTCCATACAAAGCAAATAAATGGAATAAAAGCACTGTGCAGCGAAGCGAAGTCAAGTGCATGTAATGATATAAAGAAGCGAGAGCAGTAAATGGAAGGAAAACAACAAAAGAAAACTTAAAAAATAACAACAAAAACAACAATAAATAAATGCAATAAAACTAGTGTGTGTGAGTAAATGATTGCGCCGGGAAAGCGAAGGGTAAGAGTAATGGAAAAAGAAACACAGTGGAATACAGCGAAAAAGAAATTAAAGAAAAAACTTGCAAAAAATTAAACTTAGAAAGTAAATAAAATACAAATAATGAAGTTTACGAGCAGCCGGCGGCGGCGAAAAGCTGCAAAGGCGGAGCAAAGTGAAAGGCAGAGCGGGAACGAGAAGATAAAAATTAGTAATTGATAAACATTTGTTGTTCTAATGCAATGCAGCAGGCGGTGAAAAGTTAAATAAAGTGTGGACGTGAAAGAAAATAGTAAAAAAAAAAGCAATAAAAAATATACAAAAAAGCTTCTGGCAACTATTTGCTAGAAAAGACGTGGCAAGTGCAGCAAAATGGCACAAGGGAGGCGGCAAATTAAATATCAATAGTGTTACTGTAGCAAACAAAGCATTAGGGGAGGTAACTACGAGGTGTAATGTAGGTGACTGCAAGAGCCAAAAGTGAGACGGAAAAAAAATATCAAAAAAAAAAAAAAAAACACATAAACCACGAAAGGTGAAGAAACGAACATTTCAAATTACTATCCGTGCAATGTTGCTGCAGGCGGGGCCGGCCATGCTGCCCGCTACGCCAAACAGCGATAAAATGTGTTGTTGTAGCGAAAACAACAATCACCCCCACCCTACAGAAGAAGGCTCCAGCCGGAAACCCCACTTTACTTGCGCCACTTGCCTCCAACTGCAGGCCAGCAGCGATGAAAACAATACATGTAGCGTACTTTTAGGCGCAATGTCTGATGGTGGCGCAAAACCCGCGTTAGTACGACACTTACGGCGTTGGCAAGCGTGTCGTCGGCGTAGGCGACGCAGAAAGGGTGGCGGCGAAATGAGAAATGCATATAAGAACAACAACAATAGCATACAACGCTGTAATAAGCAAGCGCGGTTGGCACGAACAACGCGTGCGATGCATGCAACAACTACACGCGGAGTAGCTATTGAAAAGCGAAAATTAAGAAAACGCATAATCAGTAGCATGGCTACAAGCAATTGCTGGGGCTCAGCAATGGTAGCGCGTTTGTTGCTTGCGGATTACAACGACAGCGGTATGTTGCAAGCGCGTAACAGTAATTGCCTGCGAGCAAAAACAACAACAAGTGCAACAGCGGCTGCCAGCGTGGCACTGGAAAGCTGCGCAGCAACAAAAGCACTGTTGGGTTTACGTAGAGCAAGAGCAAGAGCAACAACAACAACAACAACAAAGGTAACAAGGCCGTTGTCGAAATTGGTGAAATGTGAGCGCCCGAGAAAAGTGCACAAACTAGCAACAACGGCGGCTGAACAACAGCCAACACCGTTAGCATGCCTGCACCACCAAAAGCAACTACAACAGAGCGAAAGTGGGTTGCAAGTTGACAGCGCACGAATATTGCGCGCCAATAGCAGCGACAAACCCGCTGGTGTACCGTTAGAACAACAGCTTATCACACGTGAGTTCCGAAATAAGCAACTGCCATCACAACAAAAACAACACTGCCTTCAACGAACAACTGCTGCGGCACTACAGCGACCAGCTGCCAAAGCAAACTACTTGCAACATCGAAGTTGGCGAAATTTAATTGGATGTGTGGCAAGCACATGTCCAACAACAACAGCGACCGTAATAAATACGATCACAGCAGCAGCAGCAGCAAACGTTATTGCATCAGCGCCAGCAACAGCAATAACAACAGCAAGTGCACACAATTGCAACGCGCATTGTTCGGCTGTCTCCGTTGTAGCCACAAAAATGTCAACTACTCGTGCGCTGTCTGCCAAGCAAGACGATGCGAAAGCGACAACAACAAAATCCGTGTGTGTAGAAACGAAAAATATATCAGCGCAGCAGCCGGGACTGGTTGTGCCGTGTGTCATTGTGCGTAAATCCAAGTGTCGAAGTACAATCGCATTGACAAGCGCATTAACAGTGATGGTGAAAACAGCAGCAGCAGCATCAGCAAGAATAGCAAAAAAAGCAATTCAGCCAGCAAAACCTACAAAACGCGATAAACCAACACAAATAAAATTATTTAGAAGCAGAGCAACTACAGCAACGTTGTATGGCAATATTTTTACAATACTTGTCGCTTTGCTGACGCTACATGCCACTGGTGAGTGCAACACATACATTACTTACATATACATACATATAAATTGTACATATATTTTATGTATTACAAATCATTGCATGAATTAACTCCTAGCTTCAGTTTTAAATGAAAAAGTATATTAGATTTTAAGAAGTATAATTTGGCGCTAAATTTTCGCTCTAAATTATGAGTTACGAATAATACAGAGGGGAAAAATGTACCGATTTTGAATTGAAAAAAAATTTACCTGCCACAACACTATTTTTTCCCCTTTTCGATACTGATATTACGGCGCTGTAGTTGTTTCGATAGCAAAAATTTCGACTTTTTTGATCGATAAAACTATCGATTATTTTTTTCAAATTTAAAATTAATACACTAATCTTAATTTCGCTGCTGGTATTATAGTATTATCAATTTTTTCGATAATAAAAAATATAGATTTTTAATACCGATTTTTTCGATAATAAAACTATCGATTACTTTCATCCAAATTTCATATAAACACAATCAATTGATTGTCGATTTTTCGACAAGATAATTATTTCTACTAAATTATGAATGCGAATTATAAAGGGGGAAGAATTTATCGATTTTACATTGAGTAAATGTTTTCCTACCACATTTCTTAGATAAATTAGTTTCTTATTTTAAATACCGATATTACGGCGCTGTAGTTGTTTCGTTATCAAAAATTACGAATTTTTCGATTACGAAACTGTCGTTTGTTGTCTTTAAAATTTAAAGTGAACAAATAATATTCAATTCGTTTAAAATTTGAAATGAACATTTTAATCTTCATTTAGTTACTGATCGTGGCGATAATATTATCGATTTTTTGGTAATAAAGCTATAGGTTTTTTCGATAATAAAACTATCGATTATTTTCTTTCAATTTTCTTTTTGATTTCGTTAAATTCATATAAATATATGATGCTTTGGAAAAATAATGTATATATGTATGTATGTTCTTGAAGTTAGTAGTCTCTATTCTGCCTCAATCGAGCAATTTGTCTTTGTCATGAAAAATATGACGATGCCACTTATTTGATAGTAGAAAGCAACGACAATAATATGTGAAATTAGAGTTTACCTAACAACTACTAAGGCTTTTACACGTAATTCGCAACCTGAATAGCTAATAAAGTGTCTTTATATGTACTCCACTCATTCTTATGTATTTGTCGTGCTAAATATAAATAGTTTCTCGAAAAATTGTTTCGCCTCAAGTGTCCAAAACAATTATTTCGCGGCGCCAGGCCGTATCTCAATATAATTTATTACGGTATGCGTGGGATTTGCGGCCAAAAGTTGGCTGCGCGTTGCGGCGTGTTGCGTAGTGACTTCAATCTAGTGCGGCGAAAGCTCATAGGGTGGGAAAACCAATGCTCAAGACTAATTAATTTATAAAGCCCGAAAATACACTATATGTGCTACCGTAATAATGATTTCTAAAAATTTTAGTGCCGAAGTACAACATTTTTCGGTAGTTTCGTGAAAGAAATGCGCCTTAATGTAGTTTAAAATGTTCGATTCGAATTCACATTGCCTACATTTAGGATAAAAATATTTATTCAAGCATGGCGTTTAAGAGCTAATAACCGTGGTAAAAAGTTTTAAATTAAATTTGCTTGAAACATAATTCAGTTAAAATCGAAGCACCTGGAAAATTTTTTCTATGATTTCTCTTTTATATTCAGTTGACATGCTTTAAATTTGAATGTATGTTCCCCCACAACTATACCTCCTTAGTTCTATAATAATGACTCCAATGATTGGTAAGATATCGTTCAGTTCTAAATTTTTTCATTGCCTTCATAACTGTTCGAAGCATTGCACTGGTATTTCTACTATATCCAACACATCGTAACCAACCCAAAAACATGTATTTTTTTACTTTCTGACTAATCTTCAGTAACAAGTTCAAATCATCGAGACTTTTAAAGGGATTTATCAATATTTACCGCTCTGACACTTTTGTTTTTTCCCCTTTATTCCTTTTTTTGCGGATTTTGTTTGTTTAAACAAAAGTCAACTTGAACTTGACTCTGAACTTCGCGCATTCCTCATGCCAAAATATATTTACTCCCCCTTCACTGGTTAACCAAATGTCTCACCTTCCATGCCACTTTATGGACCTCTAGAGCTTTCCATGAGCGCCGATGTGCACCTTGTTTTATTATTTGTAGTGAGAAAGTTTCGCAAGCCGATTGCCACAAAGGACCTCACACCATCTACTAGCAACAACACCAAAGCAAAGAAAAAACTTTTTAACCAACGCCCACCACCATTCCTCTGCAGTGCGCAGCTTCCTTTGAAGAGAAATATTATCCAACTTGATTGCGGCATCTTCCGCAGTTTATTTGTGGTTCGCCGCGCACATGGTGAGCATATGTGTCTTCGTTTGTGTACATATGTGTGATTGAGTGTGTGCTTTGCAAGCGTTTTGTTTCATAAATAATTCATTAAGACTTTTCAATTGATTTATGTATGCACACGACAATGGCGTACGGACAAAGTTTTCGCGCACATTCCGATTCTGCTTTATTCGAAAATTCTTATATTCCGTCTGCTGTTCTGCACTTTCTATGCTCTTCTTTGCAACTTTTTTTTCGCATTTAGCTGCTGGCGATTGAAAAAAAGTCTTTCGGCAAATTTACATGCCACCCAGAAAGTTTTAGTTCGTGATTTTTTTTCAACCTCCCCTTTATACGCATAAAACATGTGGCACTGAGTACCGTTGGCTTTGTTCAACTGATGGTTATTTGTAATGCCTGAAACAAAGCGATTGAGATATAGGCTATATATTGAGTAGTCGAAAAAGTATTTTCGTATTTTGTGAATTACCAATCACATTGTGTCATACCATACAGTGTTGGAAAGATGAGATTCATCATTTAACCAAAAAGAATTCCATTGTTTTTGCATTGAATTAAAGTTTTGTTGACTTCTTAATGCAATTTAGATCAATTACGCACCGTTTTGTTCGATAACTTCATAACACCATTCTTATAGAAACCTTCGTTCCTCTTAGCAGAAAACTAGTTCAGTCGATTTCCGTCAGCAAAATTGTTCGCCATAGACAGTAATAGGTGCAGGTAATCACTTGGTTTCTGGTCCAGACTATAAAATAGACGCACAAAAACCTTCAAACCAAGCTTCCAGAGCCACTGATCGCTAACGATGTGTATGGCCTGGCGTTGTCCAATGGTCCAATTGTTGACAGTACAGTTCCGAATTAACAGTTTAACCGTAGGGGAACAGCTCATAGTTGATTATTGCCTGACAAACACTACAAAAACATCGCAAAACGTTTCTGACCGTCGAACCGGAGTTGCCCACCGTTTACTTTCGAGGAAAAGTGGAGAAAACCAGAAATCCGTACTATGGCTTCTCTTAGCGTTCATATAAAGTATTGCCGACTTCCCGTAATATTTCCTTCGGCTTTCCCTTGACTTTTAACTTCGTTCGTACTCAGCTCTTATATATTTGTTCATTAATTTTTAAGGAGTGTAAGTAAGGTCTGACCTTGCGCATGAAAAATTGCGCAAAAGTGAAACGTGTGCGAATTTAAGTGCCTCTAAGCATGTTGAGCACAATGTGCGAATAAATTGCATACCTCTTTAGCGAAAGGAAAAATTTGGTCAATCGTCAGAAATGTGGTTCCAAAAATGCGGGTACGATACGTAAGATGCGTATTGCAAAGGTTTTCTTTTGCCAGCAGGAAACTCGAAAATTGTAACCGATGTTTGCCTGAGATTAATGCTGAACTGGTAGAACTTTTCAGCAATGATTCCACAAAGATGTGGGAGTCGATTTAAGAAAGAGAGCATACTAATAGAAAGAATAGAGTTGGGTCTAACTCAAAAAGAGGGAGGATTATCGAAATTATGAAAGAGGTGAGAATTGATAACAGAAAGTTAAGTGAGAGAAATGAATGTGGTTATGGCAGTAAAAAAATCTGAAATTATTTAAAAAAAAACAAAAAAAAAAAAAAAAAAAAAAAAAAAAAAAAAAAAAAAAAAAAAAAAACATTTCAAAAAATAAAGGAAACGAATTTAGGTTTTATGAATAAGGTAAAGAGATCACCCAGATCAAAAAATAAAAAAAATACTTTATCTCAAGTAAAGAAATCCTTAAACTCATACTTAGGGAACAATCACTTGGCGTTAGTGGAAGGCATTTTTTGAACACACTCCTTTATAGTGAACTAGATTATGTAAATCTCACAAATATTGAAAATTTATTTGGCATTTTTTTCTCGAGATTCGCGATCCCACAACCTTATAGAGGTAGCATAAATTTCTTCCGTCTAAATACTAAAGAAAGCGATCATTTGCATGGGGCCCTAGCTCACACTGAAGATGAAGGCTCCTACGATCTCCCAAGTATTTAATCAATTCAGGTTATTGGCGCGTGGAAGCATGGGAAATGCCGAAGCTACACGGATTACAACGACGATATCGTCACGGTTTTGAGCAGTACACACTCTGAACCTCTAATTATCGCTGATATGCTTCCAGCCTTCTCCTAAAGTTCGAAATTGTGTCTTACTCTGGAACTGCTAGCATCATTTATGGCGATTTAATGTTGCGATGTGAAAACTTACTAGCATCCACCATTACTTTATGACACTGTATGTGAAACACATATGCGTCTATTTTGATGTCCGAAATTGCTTTCTCGTTTGTCCGGCTCAATTGCTTTTGGACTAAACCACAAAATCGGCAGCAACAACTGTTACTATCAAAAAAAAAAAAAAATCTATAACAACAAACATAAAACAGAAAAAGACGAAGCAACATCAAAATCTGTGAACCCCTCGCTGTGTTTCCACTGTTGTTGTAGATATGGTTTTGTGTCAAACCAACTCTTTTCCAGCACAGTTTCTTTTATTTCGCTCGTTTGTGCTCACCTATCATGCTAACACCGAATGCCCGGCTGACTGACTGACTAACTGGCTGACCACGGTTCACTGGCTGCCACAAACGTTGTGATTTGGTTTCGGACTTTTTGTTATGCGCTCGAACTTTTGTGGGTTTGACTACGCTTTTTACGGTCGTTGATTACCAAAAATGTTCTAAATTAAAAATCAGTCAAGTTCGACTTTGCATATACACCTACAGACCTACCAACCGACATACTGTTCCATATATTGCTGAGTATATATTGTGAAAGAGAGTTTAGTGTGAAATTGAAAATGGCGGATGGACGGGTGTGTTTCGGTTAGCGCTTTGTTGCTGGCGATTGCAATTTTTAATTTTGACACCATCTTCGGCTTTGTGCACTTCGATTTACAATTTTTTCACTTTGTTGAACTTTTTTGGTTAACAGTTTTGTAACGTTCAAAAGTTTGTAAGAAAAATTAATTAAAATCATTGACTTTTTCAACTTATTAAATTTACAAAATAAATGTGTAAAGGTTTAGAAGTTGAGGTGAGAAACGGAAATAATTCAAGCAAGTGATGAAAATTGATTGAAAAGAATACCGCATACACAGTTTAACATATTAAAGAGAACAAAGAAAGAAAATCGAGGCAAAATTAAATATCGCTCAAGTCCTTTCGTTTTCCGTTTAATTTTATGTGGCCATTCTTTTCAATATTTTCTTATAACAGATGGCAACTCTATGCATAATCTGAAGTAAATATAATTTTATTCTTCGTGATGAACAAATGCTATAAAATAGACCTAATTTTTCGTTTTCGAAACTCATAAGAATGCATCATTTGCATCAAAACATGGTCGATATCGATTAGTTAGTCACTCGACCCACATTTGATATTTGTTGAGGTAAAGGAAAGTGAGTAGAGGATGGAGTCATGTGTAACCAGGTCTTTCCCACCTGGTTTTTCTCTGAAGTATTTACATTCATTTAAACGACATAAGCTAGACAGCGTTGCCGCTGTCAACAATCTGGAGAAAGCAGAACTAGCGGCGCGGTTGTTGAGGGCAATGATATCAATATCATCGGCGTACGATCAAAGCTGTACACTATTATAGAAGATTGCACCTGTCCGATTAAGCTCTGCAGCTGGAATTATTTTCTCCAGAAGATGGTTGAAGTAGCCACATAAAAGATAGTCCCTTTATCGGAATCCTTGTTTGATATTTTTTTGGAGATTTTGGTGTTGCGGAACATCAGTATACATAACCGTATTAGTTTTTCGGGGATACCAAATTCAGACATCGCCGCATAAAGGCACCTCCTTTCGTATTGTGAGCAGCAGCTTTGAAATCGAAGAAGAGCTGGTGCCTGTCGATCCCGTTATCACGCGTCTTTTTCAAGATTTGGCGCATGGTGAACATGTGGTCAGTTGTAGATTTTCAAGGCCTAAAGTAACACTGATTAGGTCCAATCAGTTTTTTGACGATGGGCATTAGTATTTCATACAATCGCTCGATTGAACCGTATATGCGATGTTGAGGCAGCTTATCCTACGGTAGTTGGCACAGATTGTGGGCTTTCGCTTTTTATGGGTTGGGCAAATCATATTTAAATTCCAATCGTCGAGCATCCTTTCATTAGACCATATTCTATAAAGATGTTGATGCTTGCTCCTCATCAGTTCTTCGGCGAATTATTTGAATATCTCGACGGCCAATCCATCGAATCTTGCCGCTTTGTTGTTCTTTAGACTTGTAATTGCTATGCGAACTTCTCCATGGTCGAGCAATAGAACGTCCGATTCATCGTCATCGATTAGGGAAACTCACAATTTGGGATATTTAAAATACCTGCTATTATATAAGGTTTCTCAGAGTGATCATGAAACTAAAACATCCATTATTTACTTTGAAACCAATGCGAAATTGATTTCGAGCATTTAGGGAGCACTTAGCGCTGTTTTGGTTCTTGAACTATAAAAAAATTTACAAGAACTGTTTGTCAAACATAACCAAAACCAGAAAATAATATGAGTACCGAGTATTCTAAGCTTTTAAGTAGCAAGATGTATCCAACGAATCCGCAGACTAAATTGAAGGTCTGGTGTAGCCATAAAATTAACTATTTCATAAGAGTTAGTTTAGGTTTCAATAATATTAAGGTCGATGTCGACGCTATAGAGCGAGCAACTCATTGAAATGTCTCCAAAAAAAAAAACATCTTATTTTTACTTCATCTGCCAGCGTTGCCATAAAAATGGACGTACACGAAGCAAAGCGTAAAGTAATTATTTAATTACCGAGATAATACCAGTTATTGATTTTTTATTGCTATGTCGGGTCGGGTGGGTGGATGTATGTGATTTGCTTGACTTCAGACCCGCACGAATCCGATTTTAATTCAAGCAAATTGGAGTCGCAACGAAAAAATTTTATATTCACAGCAATTTGTAATTACGAATGGGAAAAGAAAGAGTAGAAAAAATGGAAAGAAGAAAAAACCCAAAAAGAAATCGCGGCAGCATCAGCTGGTTATGGAAACAAAAACATGCAACGAAAAAAAGGAGGCGTAATATGTTTTGCCGTAAAGATTGAAATGTATGTGTGTATCTGCCACTCCCGTTGCCGCTGCCGTGGACCAATGCAGGAGGCGTTGCACGCACTGACAGCAGATGGCGCTGTGTTTTTATTAACCGGAAATTATGCGAAAAATGCTGTGCAGCTTGCAACAACAAAAATTACAATGCAATAACAGAATGCAAATGATGCAAACAAAAGCCGTTATGAGCTGGAGCTGGCTCACAAATTAAAAAGTAAAAGTTGAGGTCGCAAGAAAAGGAGAAGAGTGTGAGAAGCCGTGAGGGCGGTGGAGAGAAGTTACGCGCTCATAATGAGCATGACAGAGGGCGCGACTAAATAGTGGGCCATATAAAATACCCGCAGCTGTCGAACAATGCACGCCAGCCAGGCACGCACACATGCCACAACGGCCTCTATAGGCCATTAGCGCGCATCGAAGGTTGGCGCATCGGTCGCTAAAGGTTGGACGACGGGTCGACGGGGTGCGCGAACAAAAGGACCGTAAACTTTGAACCTGTGCTTGAGGCCGCGCAGCACTTTGTGGCCCGTGTGTGTGTGTGTGCGTGTGAGCGGTTGCCAATTGGGACGGCAATGACTCCGTTGTTTGCCTCTGCTGCAGCTGCATCCGACGTCGCGCGCACGGCAAAGCGATTAAAAGCAACGAGCAACGGAAATAGCTGGAAATGCAAGCGGAAATGTTGCACTACAAATGAGGATGGTTGGATGGTTGTGGAGCCAAGTATGAGCAGGGAATGGGTAGAGTACGGACCCCAACAATTCCACAAGAAAGAGTATAGAATTTGTGGAACAGTAACGGGATGTTGGTTTAAGGAGTGAAGCCACCGAAGTCGGACCTCCACTCAGCTATAAAGCCAGCAACAGTCGTAGCGGTAGCCACATGAAAGCCCTGAGTACCACAAGACCCACAAAAGCCATTAAAGAAAGAAAGAAAGTGGCCGGCTGAGCGGGCGTCCAAAACAGCGGTAACAAAGCACCGAGTGAATGCGGAATAAAGTTGTAAAGGCGAACAGTGGAATACAAGTAAATGTTTGAAGAATGAGCGGAAAAATATGCAGGACAAAGTAAAAAGAACGAATATATACATATATATATTCACGCGTAAAGCGGAAAGCGCTCAAGCCAAGGGACACGATGAGGAAGTAAATTCGAGCGGAATACGGCTGGAATACACAAATTGTTTGGTGAAGCAGTGAAGAGCATGCAAGAGGATGCTTAAGAGGCAGCGAAGACTGACAGCAAATGGTGTTGAATTCGTTGCACACTCCATTTTGCCACTACAAGAGCGAATGAAAGCGTGTAATTGTCTGAGGCAACGATTTGCAAATTGTGCATTAGGGAATTGGGTCACTTGAAGTGATAAATAGTGCGACGGCGCGGTGGTGCGTCTAGTAATGCGGAAGATAACTTCTTTTATTCTATATCTAATGGCTACATTGTAGAGACGCGTCTTAACGTGTTTATTATTGCGTTGTTGCTTTTGCTGTGAAAGATAAAAAGAAAACGAGAAAGTAAGTCATGAAAATACATTCACAAGTAGTTGCTGTTGGCTCGATGTCTCTATAAGCATTAGCTGTCTTACACTTGCCGGTCTCCGAACTTCTGTGTATATTTTAAGGCTTTAATCTACTGTAGTACTACAGATCCAACAAAGGTTTCACGAACTTTCGGTCTTTAAAGACTTCTGAGTATCATAGCAATAGAAAGGAGCTTCCGAGCTCACTGGGACACATATTCTCTGGTGGCAGTGGTAATTATGCGGAAATGGAGTCTTTTGCACATCTCAGCGAGTTCTGAAGAGGTTTTGTTTCCATTGAAGCGAGTTCTGTAGTGACAATGGTCTCGAAGTAGGAAGACTCAGAATTTTTCCTGATCCGTATCTGGTTTTCCAGTCACCTCAGCACTTCATTTTTACACTCACCCGCTTCTCATTGCTTCAGCCAGCCAAATTAACTGAAAGCGAAATTGGGCCCAGAAGTTCCTTCTTTTCGCAAGATTTACAGATTTATAATGTGCCCAGGACCTTTGCTCGATATAGCGCTTTCCTCCATTTCAAAAACTAGAGAACAAGGAAAAGAACTTATTGGAAACTTTCTGTGTGGTATCCATCGAGGGTTTATGTAGAGTGAACTATTAGGACGAATATAGGTTAGAATTTGGAAAGGAATTGCATTAATTTGAAACCAAGGCCCCAGCTTGATCGGAGTGCTTCTCTGAGCTTTTCCTATGAAATCGTCTTTGTATAAGTCGAACTTTTCGAGTTCGTACAAGATCATGGCATTGGCAACTTGATACAGCAAAATATATGTAGATCCATGGAGCTCGATTTTTTCTTTTGAAGTTCGATTAAAGACCGACCCAATTTAAACTGCCAAAGTCTATGGAGCATCACTTTTGTAGACAGCGAACGGAAAAACTGCTGCAGACATAACGGGTCCACTATGTTGCATGGATTCTTCGGGTATCGTGGAGTCTTCTCTCTACAGTTTAGGTCTTTAAGCTAGCTTATTCACTGAATTTAGTTTCGCTCGAGATTAGGTTAACAGTTAACAGGTCGAGACCAACTTTTAACCACCGGATAAGTGCGCGCAATTTAGCGAAGCTCAAATTACAGCAACAACAGTATTCTTTGCATATTAAAAAAGCTCGTTTTGGACCCACCAAATTACAGTGCGAACTTGGCTTGTCTGCACGTATCGTTTTCGTGGTGCCACCAATAAGGCACATAGTCGCGACTGACCAACAAACAAATAACGGCATAACGGTAGCCATAAAGAGCTCAACTGCAGTCGTTTTCACGATGCGTGGCCTTTGTGTTATTAATGTTGCATGCAATGTGCAATTGCCGTACAACATAATAAAGTTGTTGGCTTGAACGCAGCACACAGCGACTGCTGCAGCGGCAGCGGCGGTAGCAACGGTAATAATCAGCGAACTTAACAATGGCGGCAAAGCGTTCACAACTCATGCAGTCAGCCAACTTCTTCCGCAATCAAAAGGATGCTGCACGAACCTAACTGACACACGCACATTTGCAAAATGTGAGAGAGTGGAAGGGCGATGTACATCATGCCGAAAGTTCGCCCCGCGGACAGCTTCTTCTTCAGCCATTTATTGCATGGTTTTCTTCGTTGACTTTAATGTCCTGTCACATATACACGGACAGGCTGTCATACACACACACATAGCGGCCTTTATAGATAAATGTGTGCGTATATGGCTTTGTCCACACAATTCATAGTTTACAACTTTATTGTACTGGTCTGCCGTTGTCGGTGACTTTCTCGCTGTCAGCATTCATTCTCGCTGTCGAAAAATGTATGAAGCAGCGTGCGGATCGCAGGGCGACAATGCGCGCCTGTAACCACAATTGTACACATTAAAATTTAAAAATTAGCCCCAAAAAACGAAGGACTAACCACAAAAGAAAAGAATAATATTACGAATAAAACACAAATACAAATGAATTAATTGACTTGCTGGTATGGGGACCAGTAGTTAGGGCCAACTTTTGCATGGCACAGCTTGTGCATCGGCATGGAAATATCGGAAAAGTAATTAGTTGGGGAAATTTAAATAAATGCGGAAGTTGACGTTGAAGTGAAATTTAGCTGCCAGAAATTGAAAATTACCGCTTTCAACTGCGACTCCGCAGCAAATGTTTAGTTTTCTCAGAAACTTCTGTGGATACATCGTATTGGCTAAAAACGTGTTGGAAACGCCAATCTTTTGAGGAAACTCTCATATATAGACGTCAATTAAGTCTTTCTGGATAATACCTGTGAGAGCTTAGAGGGACTGCTTCAGTTAGTGATGTTAATTTCCGAATGCTCTCTAATATATGTACGACTGATTCTGATGAAAGAGCAGTGGAATTGATTAGAAGTCGTTCAGCAGCACTTCAGACAGATAGTGACTGGAGAACGTTTCACGGATTTTAGTATGCTCGCGACTAACTAATACCACAATGAGAGTAATTAAGAGGAACGATCAAAAAAGGAGGTAACCGCATTACAAATGAAGTAGTGTTAAGCTTTAAGGTTACCCACTATAAGAGCGGGACGAAATTTTCACAGAGTTCGATGTTATGTTCGAATACCTGTATGACGAAATTTATAAATAACTTTCTCATTTGTTTTTCAAAGAAGGTATACAAAATTCAAATGAAGTACGCGGATTATTCTTACAGCGGGCCAATCGGTTTTCCTTTTTGCTGTTTGGCGTCAATTGGAGATTCCAAGCGAAGCCAAATTCTCCACCTTTTTTCAACGGAGTGAAGATCTTCCTCTGCTTCCCAGCGGGCCAATCGTGATTCTTTTTTTTTGATGTTTGGCGTCACCTTTTTTCAACGGAGTGAAGATCTTCCTCGGCTTTCCAGAGGGTACTTCCTCTGCTGCCCAGCGGGCCAATCGGTTTTCCTTTTTGCTGTTTGGCGTCAATTGGAGATTCAAAGCGAAGCCAAGTTCTCCACCTTTTTTCAACGGAGTGAAGATCTTCCTCTGCTTCCCAGAGGGTACTGCCTCGACTACTTTCAGAGCTGGACGGTTTTCGTCCATTCGGGCGACATGACCTGGTCAGCGTAGCCGTTGTCTTTTAATTCGCTGAACTATGCCAATGTCGTCGCATATCTCATAGAGCTCATCGTTCCATGGAATATTCGCTGAAAACTCGTTACGTCGATACATCAGATTTTGTCATCGTGCATGCCTCTGCACCACACCTCCGCAGGACGGGTATGATGAGTGACTTTTAGAGTTTTTTTTTTGTTTTTGTTCGTCGAGAGAGCCTCTCAATTGCCCATTTAGTCCGAAGTAGCACCTGTTGTTAATATATATCTTGCTGTTAATGTTGATTTCAAGATAGACGAAATTATCTACGACTTCGAAATTATGACTGTTACTCAGATAATTATTCAGTTCTCGATATTGTCTGGTATTTACACAAAGTAGAGTTCGAAGTACAAACCCTTAGGGATCTCACAGAACTCTTATCGGATTTGAATCTTCAAAATAATCATTTTACCTATAACTTATTCCACTCTTCATTAGAAGTGAAGGGCTCTGCTAATGTCAAGCTTCCTTATGCCGCCTAATGTGGTATAGTGGTTAGAGTTCGAGTGAGCTGAGAAGCAATTAGAAGAGAATAAGCGCTAAAATGTATATTTTTGTGTCCGAAATGAGACTAGCCGGAATCGATCAAGTGTCAATTAATGGAGTCCATAGATCTAACCATTCGAACTAATATCCAATGGAACTTACTCTTTAAGACCCTTCTTAGTAGAGTTCGTCTTCTATCCAACTCTCTCCAGATACCTTTCATTTAAGCTCTACAATTTGTTATTGAGAATTTAAGTACTCACAATGAACCAGCAGCTTTAGCAATCAAATTAGACACAATTATGATGTTGAACTTTGCTAATTGAACACACCGAAGAAGTGCACAAAGCTTCGTTAGTAACTCATACATACATGAGCAAGGTTTCTTCTTTGTGGCTAATATTGGCTCAATTAATTATTGGCTGACTGTTGCTATGCCCAAACACACACCCATTCACACACATACATGCAAACAGGCACACAACGGAGTTGCTTAGGCAGGTTGTTCGCCAATTGTTCGAGATTGATTTATGGAAAACGAGGCACGAGTCGCCAACCACGCACTTTATACGCTTCGCTACTTTCTCGCTAAGTTACAGTCAGTCACACCATCACCCCCCCTTGGCTGCTTCGTTGGTGTCCACCTTTGCAGGCGATAATTCATTTGTTGCCGCTCTGGGCGCCCACAGGTCCTCTGCTACTCTTTCTTCTTTGTTTCATCTTGGTCTTCCTTATTTTCTTCTTCTTACTTGTCATGACAACAGTTTGAGCGCACTTTAGTTGATTTACCGTCGTACATACTTTACTACTTAATGCGTGTATTGCAATTATTCCAAATCTTTTGTATATTGCTTCTCTGCTCCCTTAAGTTGCGTTGTGCGCTTTTGCTCTGCTTCTTCTTCGAATTACTAAAACTTTATTAATTTGCATGAAAGTGACTTACATACATACATACACACATATATATATATATATATATAATGCCCGTTGTTATAAGTAGCAGCTCTCCACCAATCATTTCGGTATATTGAATCAACCAAACGACAAGTTCGAGCCTCCGGCTTACAACTTAAGTCCAACGCCAATAGAGTACCGCATGCCTATGGAAGTATATACATATGTATGTAGTAAGGAAGCAAGAAAACTGTGATGGAATTTTCTTGAGTTCAGTTAATTGGGAGTTTTTGTTAAGAATACTACGTTGTGACCGAACGGTACAAATGTGTTCCCAGCAGGGAAGTCACTTAAATGTGATTAGAGAGCCGTTAAGCGTTTCGCTTCGCAGCTGTGACAAAACTGCTAGTGAGATTTGAAGCAGAAAGTAGATGTTTGCTGCACCGTGTTGATAAAATTCGATGAAATTTCGATAGTTTATATAGAGACCCCACCTTTAAGTGTTATCAATTTGTGACCTTTACGAAAACCGGTTATTTTTGGCTTAAAACATGCAGGTTATGGGTTTAATCTAGTTCCTGAATACTTCGAACTTAGTTCGTCATATCAAATCCCTAACAGTCAACTTTGTGGGAGTGAAGTAGACATCAATAGAGATTGTCTATTGTCACTCTATCGTTTCCACTTCATTCTGCTTTCTTAACCAGTGGTTATATCTGGAGAATGGCGTTCTCAAAATAATACATATGAACTGCGAACCGAACAAATTTTGAAGCTTTGTGGGAAATGGTACCAAGGTATCAGATTTACAATTCCTCGTAGTTTCACTGCAGTTTTCGGAATCTTATCGCGGATGTTCACAGCATAAGCGAAGTGTTGGTGGTAGCAAAATAAGCCAATTAGACAAGGTAATGCTATTATTGTTAGATCCACATAAATCTCCAAATTATTCGTAGAAAATCCAACGATGTAAAAATCTTGGAGGAAAAATTGGGGTAGTTCCATTGTCACCCTGTTTCTTTCCTACGGCAATTTCCTTTGTAAGACTCTTGTTAGAAAATCGATTGGAGCAGTAAGTAATATCTTTAATATCTTTCTAAATATATGTACATACGTGCACTCGACAGAGGAAAACAACTAGACTGGTTTATTTGCAACTAGTTGCCAACTAGTTCATTATGGTCCATGGTGATCCAAGACTACTTTTTTCTCTCAATCATGTTATTCTAATTACTGTAAAATACCTATCGTAAATTATACATTTACAATTAGTTACGGACTACTTAGTTATGAACCAGTTAGTATTTTCATTAATAGAATAACATACTTATTGTGAAATGTTTAGTGTAAATTATAAGAAGAAATTACTTACTTTTTTAGTGATATCAACTAGTTTCCAACCACTTACTTATGGTCCAGTTGATTTTTCATGAGTATTCAATTCTACATTATTGTAAATGTTTTCCATAAAAATTATTCTTAAAAAGTATTTTATTATTTTCAACTAGTTACTTATGTGCTCGTTAGATTTTTCATGAACATGGTTTTTTACCTTAACGTTATAAAATGCTTGCCTTAAATTATTTATCCGTAATGGCTTACTTAAGTAAATACTATTATATGATACACTCACATTTATATGCGCTCTAAATCACATACATACGCATATATTTACGTAAGCCTGTATACATACTGGTTATGTAAAGAGGGTTTGTCAGCGACTTATATAATTTGATTGACTCGCCGCCGGGCTGATTACTTGAAACTTGTGGCGCAGTATGCCACACCAATACCGACACACCGAACACTCACAGGCATATATTTCTCTTTAACGCACTACGCCGCACACCGCAGCACCACCAATACTAACTCCGACAGCATTTATTGCTTTAAGGTAATTTTAATATTTCAACTGCGATCTCATTAAAACCAAAACCAGCTGTAGCAGCTTGAGCAGCTGGCAGCTGGCAGCTTGTGGCAGCAAAGCCACAATTCAACCAACCGAACAAACTAACCAAACGACTAACAATGGCGCCAAGGCAAATAGCAGACGGCACAACAACAAAAACCACTGCAATAACCAGCTTGTAGCTCGCCGTTAAGCGTGTTGCTGCGTTACAGTTGCCACTATGTGCGCATAAGTGAATTATTAATTTGTATATATATAGTATATATGTATATGTGTTTGTCGAGTTGTGTTTCGTAGTGTGCGTGTGCACCTAAGTTGACTTGTTTACCGCATTGTTACTTTGAATTAAGAAATTTGCTTTATAATGCAGCATTTATGCGTTGCACAAGCACACACACACATCCACATTTCGCGTTAAGTAATTTGAAAATTTTAAGCTCACTCTCGCATTCTTCATTTTCATTTCTTATTCAGCTGCAAGGCTATGAAGTCGCTCTCCCAAGCAGCTTAAGGGCGTACTTATGTCTGTACTTACAAAACACAAGCACACACCCACATATACACGCATACATGCTTACTTTTGCTAAACTACTTCATTCCTCTTCTCTTGTTGTTTTTAGTTGCTTAAAGCTGGCAACTTTTCCAGCGGCAAAGAATGTGCATATTATTTTTGCTATTTCCTCTGCTTTGTTGTCCAGCTAAACGGTTGGCGGAGCGAGTGTAGCGCATAAATATGCAGTTATTCCGAATTTTGATATTTTTCTTATTTAAAAATTTCTTAAGTGCACTTTTCGTTCGTAAAGTCCGCACTTTTATCTCAGTTTAAGCTTCTCAGTTGCAGTTTATCTGCAGATTTTTGCTTATTTTCTTACGTTTCAAATTGTTACTTTGCCAGGGTGTGGAGTGTGAACTATAGCAAGCAAGTTGTTAACTTGTTGATAAGTCGTAGAATATTTCAATTAATAATAATATTAGAAAGTTGAAGATATCTGAATAAAATCTGCTAAGTGGCGCTAAGTGAATGCCGTGGGTGCAGTAGAGAGATTGCCATGAGGCGAAGGTATATATTTGCTGGATAATGATTAGTATTCTATTTATAGCGCTATATTAGCATCGAGTGTTGAGTGTAGGCTCTGCAATGCTCTGAAAATTCACGAGAGTCGGAACTACGAGCGGATTGAACCCATACTACAGGGTTCGGATAGTAATAGGATTGGGTCCATTTAAAAATATTTATTGTACCGATTGTTACAATTCTTTGAAAACTTTCAAAATAGGGTCCATCTGGGTCGATGCAGTTCTGCCAGCCCGATTTCCAAGAATTGAAGGCGTCACGGATTACATTCTTCAGAATAGCTTTGAGAGTCGAGGTGCATGCTGCTTGGATTCCCTCTGTCATCTTAAAATGTTTGCCTTTCATCAGCCTTTTCAGGCAAGGAAAGAAAAAAGTCCGGTGGTCCACATCTCGGCTGTGGATGTGTTGGGATGTCACTTTTACACACGTTCAAATTTTCTTTGCACTCTTGTACTATCCGCAATTTCTGGTCGTCAGTGGGCACTTTTGGACCATCTTCGAATGCTTATTCGGCGTTGCGCGCACGAGTCACATTAAGGGTGTTTGTCGAAGCCACAGGTCTCTCAGCACGTTCTACATCAGCGACCTCTTCTCGGTCCTCCAAAAACGCCTAGTTGGAAAGCTGTTACTTACAAACTAGTTACTTTTGAAACCTGTTTCTTTGGAACCACTTACTTTTGAAACTAGTTGCTTTTAGAAACAGGTACTTTAAAAACTAATTATTTTGAAACTAGTTACTTTTGACCCAGTTACATTAAGACTAGTTACTTTGAGAGTAGTTACTTTTGGGACTATTTTCCTTGCAACTAGTAGCTTCCTTCGTAAAACTAAAAAAAAAAAAAAAACAATGAGCATCGTTTTCACTTTTGACTTGCTCATTCATCAGCAATCTCTTTCCGGTCCTCCAAAAAGCTGGTCCCACCGAAACACACCACTTCTTGCTAAATCAGCATCTGCTTGATCTTATTTAACGCCTCCGTCGAAGATTTACCGAGTTTCACACAGAATTTAATTGGGTACCTCTGCTCTAACGAACACTGCATTTTCGGCTAGCGTGAAAATGTTTGTCCTCACTCTTCAGGCACTAGGAGTTCATTAGCTAGGAACGCCCTCTATCGAATCCAGTCGATTCCCTCACACTCCGAAGCACAGTCGCGGCGCCAGTCCTATTACTTTCCGGACAAACCCTATAAAACTAAGACTTTCCTTTTCAAATTTTTTATTGAATGTAGTATGGGTTTATGTAGAAAGGACTCTTCAATGAAGGTAGTTTTATTGTTATCCCACAGTCCCTGAGATCGATGGTTAACAGTAGTACCGCAAGATAATCGATTAACTGATCAAAGAAAAAGGTTTCCTTATTTGATAAATACTTTTTGTCGATCAACAATCCTCAGTTACTTAGCCTACCTTGTGATTACGCCTAAAATCACGCTGAAGCTTGCACTGCATTAAGTTTGTTCGTAGTCTATATTAAATTAGTATATTAGGAAAGCATCTAGATATATAGATATATAAATATTTCACTCGTTTCGGATTTAGTGTATGTCAAGTAACTTCGTATCTTCCAATATATCGCTAAAGTCTTACTCTTTGATAATTATTCTTTCGGCATCAAAGAAGCGATCTCGTACTTCAGTTCATTCGCTAGAAAACGATTTTATGTACTATTATTTTAAGTGCCTTCTTGTAAGTAATCCCAGTACCTTCTCAATCAAACTAAGAGCTATGATTAAAGAAAACAAGTCGAACTTTATCCTTACTGCAGAAGATGGTACACCATGGTAGCCAACTACCCACTGTCTGCTTGCATATGTGAATTTTAAATAAGAAGCCATACAAATGAAGCTAAGAAGGCAAAAGAGCTTGCGAAGCGCTGCCAAAAAACTTGACTAACAAGCACCGGAACTTTTCGCAACTGACTGGCTGCCAGCCATTCTCGCCTCGGCAATAATGCAATGCACGTCGTTACAACAAATTCAAGATTCAAGAAAGCAGAAAGTAGAAAAAGTTGTCTAAGCTCTTCAATGCTTTGTTGAGTACTGAAATACATATGTATATGGATGGCAAATTGAGTAGACTTCAACGGAATTCAGTCGAGTTTTTTCGCTGTGCTCGAGTGTTTCTGCAGAGGTTGGCTTCATAGATAAATAGTTGCAGCGTACCTTCACAGAAATTTTTATGGAGATTTTAATTAATTAGTACGCTTGTGAAATTAGCAGATGATCTTGATTTCCCAAGTTTTAACTGTGAGAGTGTGGGAATTTAGTGCGTACAGCGTAGAAGTCATAAAAATGATGTGGAACCCAATACAAGCATTTAAAATTGTCACTACTCCATATACATAAGCACCAAATGCTTTTTGTGGAGTTTTTGGATTGTGTACTCATTCTTAGTTACTTAGATAGATGATTGGGACATACCTCAATTTCTACGGCAACAACAACAACTTCAGCTCCTACTTTCTAATATCTAACGAACGCCTGAAGATCTCTGTAATATTGTACAAAATTTCTTTTGACGCCTAAAGCTTGGATGAAAACTTCGATTGAAAATATCCGTTTTAGGACTGAGCATTCAGTTGATTTTCAATTATAGAATAAAGTATCGAAGCAATAGCTCTATAAAATATTAAAAACACTGCTTTTCATCTGTATGTCTAAATAAGATACTCTTGTCGAAATTCTTCTTCTTCTTAATTGGCGTAGAAATCTCGTAACGTCGATTCATCAGATGTTGTCATCGTCCATGCCTCTGCACCATATAGCAGGACGGGAATTATGAGTGACTTATAGAGTTTGGTTTTTGTTCGTCGAGAGAGAACTTTTCTTCTCAATTGTCCACTCAGTCCGAAGTAGCACCCGTTGGCAAGAGTTATCCTGTGTTGGATTCCCAGGCTGACATTATTGGTGGTGTTTACGCTGGTTCCAAGATAGACGAAATTATATACGACATCAAAGTTATCACTGTCAACAGTGACGTGAGTGCCAAGTCGCGAGTACGACGACTGTTGGTTTCATCTTGTCCACGTTCACCACCAGACACATTTGCTTCGCTTCCTAATGCAGTCTGCTGAAAGCAGAACTATCGGTGCGGTTATTGAAGTCAATGATATCAATATATTCGCCGTATGCCAGTATCTGTTCACTGTTGTAGACGATGGTACATTTTCTGTTTAGTTCTGCAGCTCGAATTATTTTCTCCAAAAGTAGGTTGAAGAAGTCGCACGAACGCGAGTCATCTTGTCGAAAACCTCGTTTGGTACCGAACGGCTCGGAGAGGTCCTTCCCGATCCCGACGGAGCTTTTGGTGTTGCTCAATATCAGTTCACAAAGCCGTATTGGTTCTGCCGGGATAGGAAATTCAGACAGGGCGCTATAAAGTGTGCTGTCAAAAGCAGCTTTGTGTATCGATCAGTTTTTTCACGGGTCTTTTCTAAGATTTGGCGCATGGTGAATATCTGATTAGCTACACTGATAAGGTCCAATCAGTTTGTTGACGATAGGTTTTAAACTTTCACTTTCTTTCGAACTTCTTCAGGCAATGGAACGTCTTCTCCATCGGCGTCGATTGGGTCGCTCTTATTGAGAGCAAAACTCGTGAGTTTAATTTTGCGGAATTTTCCTATAATTTATCCATAAAATCTTTATGTGTAAATGATCAGTGTCATGGCCATATTTGTATATAATGAACTAGTCCCTTAATTTTTGAAATATCAGTCAGACATTTTACAAATGTTCCTTTCCCCCCTAGATGTTCCTCATTTGTCCGAACCGCCGATACCAGATCACCATATCCTAGCTACCAATGCGAATTGATTGATAATAAACAAGTTCTTATATCGAAAACCGTTATTTGACAAGATATCTTCACGAAATTTCCATGGATTTTTATCTAAGGCAAATCTACAATATCCAAACATATTCTTCAAATCGGGTCACTATAGCATTTAGTTGCATTCAAACAGACCGCGCTATATAAAAATCTGTTTCCGCCCCTTTTTTTCTAATAAAACGTGAACTAGTTCGGCTGAAGTTAAAATTTTTTCATATTTTATATTATTTTAGTCTACCAGCTCTTTCTGTTAATCAGTTGGCACTTCGTTTTCCACGACTTACTAGTCTACTTAAGCGACGCTTTGAGTGCAACAATAAGTAATGTCTGTTTGGATCTGACGGTATGCTTATTCGCTTGTAAGAGCTTAAGTACACTTGTACACAAAATACACTCACTTACATAATTCTATTGTCTGTCCAGTGTGACTCTGTATTTGTTTGCATTTGTGTGTATGTGTGCGATTGTTTAGTATAATACTTTGACGCAAACAGGCAGATTATCGTAAAAGCTAAAGCTGCTGTTTGACTTGGATTCAGACTGGACGCGCTTCCATTATTCCACCAAGAGCAGCAGAGAGCCGGTACTGAACGCTGACTGTCTGGCAGGATAAGAGGTGTCTGCCTCAAGAGCACCAACACTACTTTTAGAGCAATCCCCTTAACGGGTTGGTTTTTTTGTGGTCTTTGTTATGTACTAACACAAAGGCATTTAGAAGCCGTTTCAATAGGAACAACAAATTTGCTCACACATGCTATGGCGAGTCAGTCAATGCATGTAAAATCACACGGTGTATGTGTGTATGCGTGTGTGTCAATTGGCTGCATTTGTGTGTAAAAGTACATTGGCAGTGCATTATTGCCGCAACATTGTTCGTACTTACCGAGAGATAATAGCCAATAGCACTCTATGTAAGTAAATGCACACACACACGTACACTCACATACATGTAGATATAGCACATATGTCATACAAACATGCCGACATTCCATTCTTCCAATTCCTTGCAGAATTTTCCACAGTTTTTTTCACATTGAACATTTATTTCATTTTATTTGGAATTTTTGAGGAATTAAAGCGTTTCATGCAACTGTTGCCATTTCATTATATGTTTCAATATGCAAGTTTATTAAATTACAAAAAAAAAAGATAATAAGTAGGAAAAGGTTAAGGTCCAAACATTTCATACTCTTGCAACTTGCAAAGCTCAAAGTCGGGCAACCCGATTTTATCCATTTTAGGTAAAAAGATGCATTAAAGGCATTAAGATCGAACTTGTTAATCTGGTAGTTGATCCTTCGTTAAAACACTAACCTGTGAGCATACTGTTTGCTATACATCAGTAGTGGGTGTTAATTTTGTTTCAAAACATTTATGGATTAAGTTAGCTTTTGAGCAACAACGTAAACAAAAAAGCTGAGTGATATTACCAAGTAACGAAAAACCTATCATGCTTGCCAGTCCGGTACTTCGTTACTCGGTGAAACGAGAATCTGTTAATTTTGCAAAAACAAAACCCAGAGTAAAAACTACCGAGTAACGACTACCCCTATTGTTATTAGTAAAATGCGCTCTCTCATTTTCATTGGGAGAACTCACTTATTGGCCGATATATGCGGTACAAAGTCACTCGGAAGTGCGAAAATCTTTATATTTGGTATAAAGGAAGTATTGATTCAGGATTCAGGCCTTTTTTGACATTCAGGCATATAATCATCAGGAAGGATTCTTTCCGAATTTCAGTTATATATTCCACACTTTGACCGATATTTACGGTAACAAGTAAACGAAAGGCACTGGTGTCCACATATTCGGTACCTAAGGGCTTGGAACAGTTTTGTATCAAGAATCCTCAAGTTTTACTCAAGCGCCTTGAGGTCAATGCAAATCTGTTTGGCTTCAAGTTACATTGATTACACAAATAATTAAATTTTCTACAATGTTGAATCACATTAAATGCATCTATTGATTTACCGTTCGACTTTGCTAGCAGCGCATTAATTTCCTCATCCCTATCACATCATTTCGGTGCTCGCGCTATTGATTTTGTATCGCTATTATGTAATGTAAAACAAAAGCAAAACAAGAAATGCTGGTAAGTCTCCAATGACAAAGCAATTCGGAATATGATACTGATAATAACAATAAAAGCAGCACGCAAATGCAACTAAACAAAAAAGTAGCAGAAAACCATGGAAAACATAAAAGAGCAAACGCAAAACTTGCTTATGCATTCAGCTCAAGGATAACTTAGATTGTATGCGCTTATGCATGTGTGTGTGTGCATATCGCTTACACACACTGTGATTGCGCATGTGAGCATTTACATATGTATATATGTACACAATATATGCGATGTGTTGCGGAATATTAAAACAACTATACACACTAGGAGTGGATTAAAAGTAGACGTAAAAGGCACAATAGAAAAAAATGAAAATATAAAAGCTTTGGGTTATCACAGACATTTGAGAAAATTGATATTTAATAATGATAGCGGGTGTGCTCTTAATGCGATGGTTTTAAGACTCAGTGTTTTAGCAGATTTTGCTTAATTTTTTTGTAGAAGCAACAAAAAATCATTAATAATAATAATAAAAGCTACAGTAACAATAATAAAATAAAAATTTACAAATATTATATTTTTAGTATTCCTTTTTTTTATTATTATAAAGTTATTTTAAATGTCGTTTCCTTGTTTTAATATATCTTTTATACTTTTTTTTCATAATTTTTTTTTTAATCTTTTCTTAATTTTTGTCATACGTTTTATTATTTTTTCGTTGGTTTAAATTTTTTCTTATT